>NC_057861.1:756337731-756415231 GCF_019393635.1 Dromiciops gliroides
AAACATTAGCCAATAGAATCATAGATTTAGAACTGGAAGGGAGCCTGGAGGCCATCTACCCCCCCACCCTCACCCCACTGTACAATGGAGGAAACTGAAGCTCAGGGAGAAGTGACTTGTCCAAGGTCACACAGGTGTTTAGTGAGAGAGCTAGAGTCCAAACCCAGGGGTTTGACATAAAGACCAAAGGGCTTTCTCACTATTCCTCCACTACTGACATAAGTCACAGAATCAAATAAGTTGAAGCTTGGAGGGAGATCAGTTGTTACTGATTCCACAAACACATGAAGGAATCTGTGTTACCATGTATCTGCTGGGGCTTTGTCCATCTCTGCTTGAAGGCCTCTCAGGACAGGGAATGTACCTGAGGAAGACCATCCTGCCCATTTGAAACACTTCTCATTATTGTAGTTTCCCCCTGAATCAAGTCTAAATTTGACATTTTGTGACATTTCCCCATCATTCCTATTTCTGCCCACTGATGCCAAGCAGAACAAGTCTACTCCCTTCACCCTTCAAATAGCTGAAGATGGTAATCACGACTTCTCCAGGCTAAACACACCAAGTTTCTTCAACTGATCCTCTTATGTTATGAACTCAAGGACACCCTCCAACTTTTCAATGTTCTTCTTAAAGCCTGGTGCCCAGGACTTAGATGGACACTCCAGCCATGTTTCAGTAAGACTAGTGGGGACATTACCTTCCTGTGCCTGGAAACTCTGCCTCTCTTATTATGGGCTAATATACATTTGGGGGGGGGGTGGTGAGAGAGTCACATTACTCTGCCGACTCCTATTGAGTCACTAAAATCTCAACAGCTGTGTTAGAGTACTTACTGTCTATCCCTTTCTGCTCCATCTTATATTTGTGGATTTTTTTTGGTACCCTAGTACAACACTTTACATTCATTCCCATTACATTTCATTTTATTAGATTCTTCCCAAATCTGTTACCTAGACAGATCAGTTTTGATCTCAACTCCATCATCTGTGTGTTAGCTCTTTCTCTTCACTTCATTGAGCATACATTCACTATTCTTTTTCCCAAGTCATTGGCAAAAGTTTCAATAGTGCAGAGCCCGGCATAGATCTTGCCATACTGATATTGAGCCATTGATAAGTAATTTTTTAATCCATCCATTCAACAAGTACTGGTTCCATCTATTTGTATCATTGTCTAGTCCATAGTTTGCCATATTCCTCACAACAATTGTAGGAGATAATCCACCAAAAGTTAGATAAAATCTAGGTAAATTATATTTACCACATTCCCTTCATGCTCTAGTGCATTAATCCTGTCAACAAAGGAAATGAGGTTAGTGTGGAATGACTTTTTAAAATTCCATTTGAATTTGTTATATTTTGTACTTCCTCCCCAACTGAAAATATAAAAGAACAACAAAACAGTTGTAACAAATAAATGTAGTCAAGCAAAACAAATTCCCACCTTACTCATGTCCAGAAATGTGTGTCTCACTCTGCATCCTGAGTTCATCTTTTCTCTATCAGGAAATGGGCAACATTCTTCATCCTGGGTCCTCTGGAATCATGATTGATCACCCATGGCATTGATTGAAATTCTTGTTTTTCAAAATTTTTTGTTTTTACAATGTTGATGCTATAGTAAAAATTGTTTTTCTGGTTCTTTTTTTTTTTTTTTTACTTTACCTCAGTCCATACAAGTCTTCTCAGATTTCTCTGAAACCCTCTCATTTCTTACAACACAATAGAATGCCATGACATTAATTTACCATAACTTGTTTAGTCATTATCCCATGGATGGTTACTTCCTGAGTTTCCAATTTTTTGCTATCCCCAAAAGAGATACTATAAATATGTTTGTACAGACAATACCTTTTCCTATTTCTTAGATCTCCTTGGGAGTGTAGACCTACTAGTGGTATTTCTGGGTCAAAGGGTATTCACAATTTTATAAATTTAGGGACATAGTTCCAAATTACTTTCCAGAATGGCTGGATCCACCAACAGTGAGTATATCAGCATGTCTGTTGTCTCGAAGCCCCACCAACATTTGAGGTTTTCCTTTTTTTTTTTTTTTTGCTTGACCTTGCTAATCTGATGGGTGTGAGACAGAATCTTAGAATTGCTTTAATTTGCATTTCTCTAATTATTAGTATTGTTTCTAACAAGGAGTGATTAGTGACCTTTTTAATACTAGCTATATACATCTTGGATTTCTTTCACTGAGAACTACCTAGTCACATCCTTTCATTATTTATCAATTGGAGAATGGATCTTATTCTTATAAATTGATGTCAGTTCCTTATGTATATTGAAAATGATATCTTTATTGGAGAAACTTACTGAATATTTTATCCCTAAGTTAACTATCACTTCTGATCTTTGTTTCACATTAAATTTGTTCAAAACTTTCTTTGCCAAACCCTTTCTTTTTTTTCTTTTTTTTTGCCAAACCCATTCTTGTACTTTTTCTTCTCTTTTCTTCCTAATTTCTCTTTATATAGAAGAAGAGAGGCATGGAATAGGAATGTATTTAATACTTGTGCTCTAGGATTTATCCAGACAGCCTCTACTCCCCTGTTCCTCTTCTCTTGCACTTACCCTTTCTTTCTTTCCTTTTAAACCCTTCTTCATGATGTCCCCTCTAAATCCAGATTTACTTTTGCTTATCATCACTCTCTTCCTATATCTGCTGTCTCTTTAACCCCCCCCCCCCTCCCCACCATCCTTCTCCCTGGAGTTGGAGTATTTCTACACCAAACCCTACAGGTGTGTTTGTGTGAGTTCTCCACCCTCCTTTGACCAATTCAGATGAAAGTGAGGTTCAAATAGTTAAGCCTTTCCACCACTTCTTCATTTGTATAAACTTCTAAATACCCCAAACTCCAATTACTTAAGACAAGTCCCTCTCACTACTGTTCCTTTCTTTTGCTTTCCTAGGTTATCTTTTCCCCTCCTTTTTTGTTCTTTTAAGATGATAAAAACATAGCAAAATTCATTCCCATAACCTTCATCTTATTTGACTCTTCTAATTCCTGATGACGTTATGGTTCTTAGGAAATGATTGTTTTACCTTTTTCAGTATTAGAATGCAAATACTTCATCTCTATAAAGTCTTTTCCCAACTGTTCACTTGTACCTTTTTATGTTTCTTTAACCCATGTGTTTGTATTTAGAGCTTCCACTCTGCTCTAGTATTTTTAATAAGGCATACTTGGAAGGCCTCTATATTTCATTAAAGGTCAATTTTCCTCCTGTAGGTGTATACTCAGTTTTGCTGGGCAAGTCTCATGGAGCCATCTCATATAACAAAGTTTTATAAAGTAAAAATAAAAAGCAGGAATGGAAAAAAATGAGTAAAACTGATAATTAAAATTTAAAAATCTGAAAATAATCGCAGTCTTCCATACCCTCATACTATTTCCTTGGTGTCAAGTTTATTTTTTGTAATTTTGCAATATCCATTTTCTATTAAATATAAAAATATAAAATGTTATTTATAGCCTTTAATTTTATATCACCAGAATTTCCTCCCAGTAGTCCTCTCTCTCCAGGGAGCCATTCCATATAATGAAGAATATTTTAAAGACAAAAAAAGGAAAAGAGGCAGGATTTTAAAAATCAGCAAAACTGATCAATACACTAAAAAATTTTGAAGAGTTCAGTATTCTACTCCCATGGACCTCTCACTTCTGCAAAATAGTATATATGTCTTCTTATTTCTCTACTTTATAATGTTCACTTTTGATTATTTTGCAGTTGTTGTTCTTTTCATTTCATTTTTGTATATTATTTTCTTGACTCTGCTGATTTCACTGCATCATGTCTTTCTCTTTATAATATTTATTGTTTCTTACAGCATAATAATATTTTATTTACATGTACTACAATTAATTTATCCATTCCCCAATAGATGGGCACTTATTTTGTTTATAGGTCTTTGCTAACACTACCATAAACATTTTGTTGTATAGGGGGACTGGCTTATTATTATTACTGTTGTTGTTGTCAATAGCCTATCATCTCATTGGGTTCTATGCCTACTAATGAATCTCTAGGAATGCCTATTATAATCATTGTATTTGCACAATTCCAAATAGGTTCCTGAAAATGGTTCTACTAATTCACAGCTCCACAAATAATGCATCAAGATGTTAATTTTCCCACATTCACTATTCCCATCTTAGGTTATCTTTGCCAATTTGCTGCATGTGAGGTGAAACTACTTCAGGATTATTTTGATTTACATTTCTTTATCATTAGTGTTCTGGGAACATTCTTTCATATGGCTGCTAATTGTTTGGAATTCTTCTTTTAAGAACAAACTGTTCATATCCTTTTAATACTTTTCTGTTGGGGTATGACTTCTGGTTTCATATATTTATGATAGTTTTCTGTATCATGGATATAAAAATTATCTGAAAAAATTTCATACAAAGATCCTCCCCCTATTTGGCCATTTCTTATCCCAGATGCATTCATTTTGTTTGTGCAGAAACTTTTCCATTTTATGTAATCAAAACAATCTATTTCATCTTTACAATTGCCTCTCCCTTTTTGGCTAAAAATAAGTCTCCTCCATGTACCTGCAAAAGGCATATAATCTACTGTTTTTTGTAATATGATTATTAATATTCAGGTTATATAGCCATTTTGAAATTATTATGGAATATGGTATCAGTCTGAGAATAATTTTTGTAATTCAGCTTTCTCTTTTGCCTACCAGTTCTTATCAAATATGGGATTCTTTCCTAAGTAATTTATATTTTTGCATTTATTGAACACTGGGTCTTTATGTTCCATTACTTCTGGTTGTCCCCTAACTAGTCTGTTACATTAGTATATTTTTCAAATGGTTTTGGTGACTGATGTATAATAGTATAGTTTGAGGTCTGGCAGTGCTAGTCTATCTTTATACCTATCTTTTTTTTTTTCATTATTTCAACCAACCAATCAATAAATGTTTATTAAGTGCCTACTATATACTAGGCACTGTTCTAAATGTTGGAGTTAGGAACTATTTCTCTTTATATTCTAGATTTTCTCTTCACCCATATGCATTTTGTATTATGTTATTGAATTTTGTAAAATATCTCCTTGATAATTTGATTGGTATAGCAATAAAACTCTTAATTTTGTAGTATTGCGATTTAAAAAAAATATTGGCATGGCCCAGACATGAACATTTAATATTATTCCAGATATTTGAGTTGCTCTTTATTTCTTTAAGGAGCATTTTGAAATTGAACCTATAAAAGTATTGAATGTAATTTGATATTTTGACTCCCAAATATTTTATGTATTTAGCAGTAATTTAGAATGAGATTTCTCTGTGTATTATTGACTCTTATATTTTTTTGTTAAAGCACCAGCCCTGGATTCAGGAGTACCTGAGTTCAAATCTGGCCTCAGACACTTGACATTTACTAGCTATGTGACCCTGGGCAAGTCACTTAACCCTCATTGCCCTGCAATAAACAAAAAAAAAATTAAAAAAATATTATAATAGGATTTTATTTGGTGGGGTCATTTGGTAGCCTGCATCTTTACTGATTCACTATGATTTTTAAGTAAACCATCTTCTTATCAGAAAATAGGAAAGTTTTATGTTTTCTTTGTATATTTTTATGCCTTTAATTTCTTTCTCTTGTCTTATTGCTATTCCTAGCATTTCTAGAACTACATCAAATAAGAGTGGGTATCTCTGCTTTTTTCTGGTATTTGTTATGAAAGCTTCCAGTATATGTTCATTGAACATGATGCTTGCATCACATTTTAGATACTTTTATGATATTAAAAATCCCTCTTGCCTATACTTTGTAGGGTTTTAGCATAAATGAGCATTATACATTGTTAAAGCCTTTTTCTGAATCTGAATTATTGAGATAATTGTGTATTTTCATTGGGATGACAACCAAATCTACATTATGGAGTAATAATGTATTTAAGATCTCAAAATTCTATTTTTTTAAATGATTATTTTATATTGGCTATTTTCCTAATGTTGAACCATCCTTGCATCCATAATATAAATCCTACTAGGTCATCATGAATGAATGCTTGAATGAATTGTTGTAGTCTGTTTGCCAGGATTTTATTTTAAGATTTAGAATCAATATTACTTAATGATATTGGTATATAGTTCTCCTCCTTTGTGTTAGCCTTCCTTGGTTTAATTATTAACACTATGTTTAACTCATAAAAGGAATTTTGTGAAGTGCTTTATTTCTTGATATCTGAGAATCATTGATATTCATTGTTCTTTAAAAATTTGATAGAATTTTCCTGTAAATCCATCAGGACCAGGAATTTTTTCATTGGTAGTTCCTTTAGAATCAGTTCCATGTCCTTATCTGAGATCTGATTATTTAAGATCTCCAGTTCAAGTGCCTATTTGTGTATTTTATATTTTTGAAGGTAATTTTCTATACTAGTGAAATAAAATTTTATTATCCTGTAATTCAGGGATGTTCTAGAAGCTAACATTAGGATTGAATAGTATTTTTATTTTTTGTGGTTTTATTAGGATTTCATCTTTAATGTCTTATTTATTTTATTTTTTTATTCCTTTAAATATGATTGCTGATTGGCTAAAATTTTGTTGATTTTCTTAGCCTTTTTAAAGAACCAGAATATAGCTTTATTTATCATGTTGTGGTCTTTTTGTTGTACCATTGGCCTATTCTCAAAATTTTAATATCTCTCTTTTTATGCTCATTTGGGGTTTCTTTACTTGTATGGTTTCTATTTTTTTTATTAAATTGTATGAAGTTTATTAATCTTCTCCTTTTCTATTTTTATTATATGTTTGTAAGGATATACTTCCCCCCTGGGGACAGCATTAGTTGCATCCTAGAAATTTTGGTATGCTGTTTCATCATCCCCATTGTCTTTGGCCTAATTTTTAGTTGATTCTCTAATTTGTCCTTTGGCCTACTTTTTATTGAGGATTTCTTCATAAAGTCTCCATCTGGGTCTGGGTCTTTTGTTTTCAGGCACTCATAGACTGGCATGTGGCAGAAACCTTCAATTGGTTCAGTTTGGACTCAAAGGACAGAAGTTAGAACAATGGTTGGAAGTTGCAAAAGTGCCCATTTCAGCTCCCAACTCCCCCTGAGTGGGAGGCCGGAGGCAATCCTTTCTCCCCCAGTGTAGGTCTTTCAGAGGAGGCTGGATGATCATTGTTAAAAGAGTGACCATAGAGATTGTTGTTATTTCCATTTATTCTCTTTATGTTTATTTTCTTTGTACTTATGTTCCTCTTTGTTCTTTTCACTATTAAAATATGAGACATCGGGATAGGGATTGTTTCATTCATTGTATTTGTTGCCCCAGTGCATGGCACAGTGCCTGGCACAGAGTAGGTGTTTAACTAATTCGTGCTGATGGATTGGTTCCTGAGCCTCAAAGAATCACTGATTCAATCTAGGGAATTTCTGGAGGCTAATGTAACAGGCTAATTTCCCTGGAAGAGACATAGAAGTGGTCTGGCCTCCCTCTCTCCTTCCCACCCATCAGAGTCCTTCAGATTTCCTGGGTTGTTCTTCTGAGTCTTATCTCTAGGATGAGGAGACTTCCAAAGTCATCCCTGGAGAATGGCCCAGGCACAAGCATTTCTTCTAGGAGATTAAAAAAATCCAAGCAAGTCACCTGTCGGATACTTGCAACAGACTCACAAGAGCAAATTGTTGCCTTGGATCATTTCAATAGTTAAGTCTGAAGATGGAAAGGAAGGGGAGTAGCAGGAAGATATGCAGAACGACAAATCATTTCTTTATACATCTCACCCAAGATTTGTACTCATTGTCAAAATTGTTTTTAATATTTTCACCATTGATTGTTTTTTATTCTAGCTGCTACTTAGGGGAATAACATTCTACTTTAAAAATATATTGTAAAATAACAAGGTTTAGATTTAATTCTTTTTAAAGGTAGAAAATATTTCTTTAAAAAAAGAATGACCTAGACAACAAGAGGGGATATAGGTGAAGGGGGGCAGGGTGAGGATGGATGGACCAGGAAGGATGGTTGACATGTGAAACCCTTTACTGTTCATAAAATTATTTGAGCAAAAGAGGAAATTGCTCTGGATTAAGTTTATGGCACGTGAACACATCTCTGAAGTGCTGCTCTGTAAAACTTGTCAAGGGAAAAAAAAGGCAGAACTCCCTGGAGGAATCTGAGGCTTTGTATCCTGTAGTTTATTACATTTGTCAGTTGAAGCAGTGAGGATTATGGCAGCAGATTTATGAATTTGGGGAGAAATCCTGGCTTGAAAGGACCTTACTCCTGGTACTCAGTTAGAAAATGCATTAGAGGCTTCTGCAGGGTATCTAAAAGTAGCCCTCCTGTGGGGAGTGACTAGGTCTTCAAAAGGGCAGCCTGGGGAGAGAGCCTTGCTATCACTGCCTCTTTGTATCCCAGCAGGGTTGCAGTGAATATTGCTTTGCATAAAGAAATTCTTCATTTTTAAAAAGGGAGTAAGGATTTAAAGACTCCACTGTTCCTTGTGTCCTGGCTAATAGATAAGTTTTCATAGAGAAGACAGTAAGTTTCACTTCTCATGCTCAACAGGTATCATAATCTTTGTTTCAAGACCCATCCTTGTTAAGTCACCTTACTTTCCATTGATGATTGGTGGTAGTCATGTTGCTCATTGCTAGGTCAGTTGGAAGGGACAGAGCTGAAGTCTGCTAGCTGTCCTCTGGGTATTGTTTAATGTATGGAGTATATATACTATACATCAGGAATTTTAAGGTATGTGGTACCATAGGGGCTATCAACAAAGGGATAGCATTTAGGAGAACAGCTGGTTTTTCTTGACCATCTTTGACTTTTGTGAAACACACCAGCTTCACTACCAGGGTCTTAGTCTTTCCGTTCCCAAGACAAGTGTGTGAAATTCTGCCATGGATTTCTAGTGTTCCTCTCTCATGGGTGACTTAACTGTCATACTTATTAAGGTTGGCAAAGGGACAATATCACCTATTGATATCCTCACCATCCTCAAAATTCTTTGACACTATATCCTCAAAGATCCTAATTATCTGGCTCAAGACACTTGATGGGCCTCTATTAATCAACCAGTATTTTACTAAGCATTTATTAAACACCTATTATGTACCAAGACATGTGTATGCAAATCCTGAGAGTCAACAATCCACAGAGTGAGACGTGTCATGAAAGTATTTGTGTGTGTTGTAATATCGATTCTCATTGAGTGATAAGAAAAGTAGAATTTGTCTTCATTGCACTTCTGGCCAGCATTGGGAGTGGGTGGAGTCAATCACTGCCCAGAGTGTTTGGGCTGACCTTCTCTCCCAGTGCCCTAAAATATTCTCCATCATACATTCCAACATCTGAAGCTGTTTCATAGCTAACTGTTTTTTTGGGCATTGTGGTACTTCCCATCTCTAGGATCCCTTCTTTAAATGCAGTTCTCCTACCTCATGTGCATGTAGAATAAACTCTCTAGTTATGATGAAGGGATGATGCTGGTGGTAAAACATGGCTTCCTGGGTGGGCAGCAGGACAGTGTCCCTGGCAATGCTTCTCATTCATGGTGTTGCCTAAAATAGATCCACACATCAGCACTTCTGCTTCTTATGGTGGATACAGGAGGACTCAGCCACCGAACTTAAAGCCAGATCAATCTGGGTTCCGACCCTGCCTTTGACACTTCCTAAGTGACCCTGGGTAAATTACTTCAGGTGAGGGAGGGGTCAGGTTCCTCTTTTAGAAAATGAGCAGTAAGTATCACCCAAGGTTATTGTCCAACTTAAAGGAGCTTACCAGCAAAGCCACTGGATTGTTATCTAAGTTTGGGCTATTATTATTACAATTTCACTGTGGATATTAGCCTCTGGTATCAGCATGGACCACCTTGCCCATGAGCTGCCTTTAAACTCAGTGGCTCTGGAGAGGGCCTGGGAAATCGCCTATGGCCTCCCAACTCTACCAGCTTTTCTCAGGGCAAGCCCATCCTTTCTCAGCCATTTGGTTTGTTTTGGATTTTTTTCTAAGTGCCAAGGTAAATATCTCTGGTTTCCCACTTAGCCCAGGGAAAGGAAATGTCTTGGATAAGGGAATTACAGATTCCCAGATAGGCCACTTTCACTCAGCTCCATGAATAAGAACTCAGGTTGAAACTTAGCAGCAGGGGCTGCCTCTTCCACCCCTTTGCTCCCCACCCAGACCTTACGCCTTCCATCTGCCCTGATGTTGGGGTCCAGGATACCCCCATGGCTCTTTGTGGGGTAAGAGACCTCTACAACTCCCAGGCTCATCTCTGTGAGTGATGCTTCCTCCCTGATCAGCATTCTGGGTGGTCAAGGGTGTGTACGGAACTGGCAGAGTTGGGGTGGACCAGTCTGGGAGTGTGTGTGTGTGTATGACCTCTCATGACATTGAGGAATGCACCCAAGAAGGACCCCATTTACTCAGACACATGCAGCAGGTGGCGCTGTTCTCCTCTTTGGAAAAGACAAGGCCAGAAGCTTCCTATAACATAGAAGGGGGGCAGGATTTAAAGTTGGTTGGAATGACCTAGCCTGGTCATTCCAAAATCCTTTCTTTTCTATGCACACCCTTTGGGGATAAGAGTAAGACAACAAAGACTGTCACCATAATGGACAAAACATGGTGTAGCTGTCACATTTGAGTCTCAGTGGAAGAATGCAATGAATGAATAAATGAATGAATGAAGAAGGCACTTTTATTACCATGTGCCAGCAATTGGGGTACAAACAAAATGTCAAAGTCAGCTTATATGCTCACAAGGGAAAACAATGCATATAGGGCAGTCAAGGACAGGGAGAGCCACTTTGGTCTGGAATGCTACAAAGATGGTGAGGGAAAGTCTTCCTGCAACAGTGGCAGCAATGAATGAGGCAGCACTCAGAGAATATCAATAGCCTTTTTAAAGAGTCACCTTGAAGAAAATTTGGTACAAGACTTTAGCCAAGAGATTTATTTTAAGAAGTAAAAGATGTGCCCACTCACAGAGGTACACAGTGTGTTTCTCATTCATGTTACACATCACCTCAAAAAGAAGACTATGAATGGTCTCCAGTCATTATCCTGAAAAGGGGGTTTGTTTTCTCTGTTGGTGGTGGTGGCTATTGGTGTTGCTGTTTTTGCCAAGGGGATTTGAGAAGCAATGAGTGAAAGTAGAAACTTAGACTAAAAGTAAGTCACCTTGCATCAACTCTGGACCCATTTATCAGAGCATAGACTTTGACTTGAAAGGGACATTGGAGACCATCTAGTTTGACCAACCAGCATTTATTAAGCATCTATGACATACCAGGCATTGCTCTTGACCCTGAGAGATACAGAGACAAAAATGAAATTGTCCCTGCCCCTAGAGAACTTACATTTCACAGCTAAGGAAGTTGAGGCCTAGGTTGGTCAAATGACTTGCCCAAGATCACTCAGGTAGAGGCAGTTTTGGCAGAGTGGTCATTAACATTCATCCAAGGCCTACACTCTGCATGGTACGATGGAGAATGATGTGGAGGGAAAGCTTATCAGTAAGTCTTTCCAATCTATAGGAGAAATGAAGAGTTATAGAAGCTGATGGAGGTAGACACTGGATTGCTTGCTGTACTCTCTCCATGTCTGTAAGTGTGGCTGCAGAGAGCTACATAGAAATATGCTCACCTATACAGCTTTCTAGGTGTCTTGTTACTCTATACTTCAATTCGACCCAAACAGCATTTTTAGTGGTAGTAAAGCCCCTTGACCCAACTTTTGAAATCTTCCATGGATTGCTTGTTCTTCAGTGAAAGTGTATCATGACTCTTTTTTTCCTTCATTAAGGCAAAGGGTTTTCTGCTGAGGTCATAAAACCCTTATAGTTTCCTCTCCATCATCTTTAAAGCCTTGTAAACACCTTCCCCAGTGAGCCCAAGTGATCTCTCACATTCTACAGTAGTGCTTTCTTTATGAGAATAGATGGATAATAAGAACGAGTCAAATGTAATTCCAACCTTGACAGTGGCAGGAAATAGGAACCTTTCTAGCCTCCTTTGAAACACTCGACCTGAAAATGAATGTTTCTTTCTTCTGTCCCTTGAGAAGCACATACTTTTATATACTCAGTATTCCAGCATCCAGTGACTTTGATCTTGGAGCTGATTCTGGAGTTTGGGGGAATTACAGGAAAATCAACGGGAAGGACCCTTAGGACTTGATATGCAATGCTGGCCTCGTTGTTCTTTGCCCTGGCCAGACCACATCCAGAGTATTAACTTTATTTCTGACCGCCCAACTTGAGGAAGGATACTGATACTCTAAGGAGGGTCCAGATGAAGGCATCCAAGATGGAGAAAGCCTGCAAAATTGTGCCACAGGGAGAGGAATTGAAAGCACTTGCATCATTTAGCTAGGATAAGAGAAATCTTAAGAGGGAGAAGATAACTATTTTCAAGTATTTGAAGAGCTTTCACCTGAAAGGTAGACTAGGTGTTTTCTACTTGGTCTCAGAAGGTAGAATTAAGTCTAGTGGACAGAAGGTACAAAGGTATGGACTGAGGCTTACTGGAAGGAAGAATTCATTAAATTTCAGCATAAATGGGATGGGCTATCTCAGGCCAAACTTGCATCTTCACAGTAGAGGCTATGTAATGACTGCATTGTTAGAGGGAATCCTGGAGGGACATAGCTGAGTTAGGTGTGCTCTGAGTTCCTTCCAAGTTTGAGACTTTGCAAAGTAGTAGAAACCTGTTCTGATTTCAAACATGATTCTCTGATCAGGCAACCTCACCTCTCCTCTGGGCTTACCATTACTGAAAGACTACCCACCAAGGCACTTTGGAGAGAATTTAGCTTTCCAAATTCTCTTTTTAACTCAAGCTGTCAATCTGACCATTTTGTGTTTTAATATTTAAATGTAGCCAAGATATTTAAGGAAAAAGGAAATGAACTATGTATAGTTTAATGCACTCTGTCAAAGTAAGAATATACAAGAGGCATTGTTCTCTTTCTTCCAAAGCTGTGTCTGTCCCATGAAATTAATCATAGCATTTGAGACCCAGAAAGGGCCTTAGAGAGGCCAGAGCCCAACCACTTTATTTTATAGTTGAGCAAAACCAAGTCATAGAAGTGGAAAGTGATCTTTGCTCAAGGTTGTATCATTAGTTTAATGGTAGAGGGGAGACTAGACTCAGGTCTGCCTTGACTGGTAGTTGTGGTCTTTATGTAAACCCATGCTGATGGTCTCCTCATTGCTTAATCATTTCCTTCATAGGAATGTTATCTATTCACTATTCCTCTATGCTTGGGGAAACCATCGCAGTTTTTTTTTTTCTTTTACAGGAGATGAGGGAAGTGACGAGAGAGGCAATAGGCTAGTAGCTGTTCCTCTGAGTTTTAAAAGTAAAAAATGTGCAATTGGTTAATTCTATTACAGACAGAATTCCGTGAAAATACTGCCAGATGGCTAATGGCAGTGGATTTCTGGTTACAAAGATCAGTTCCCCCATAGATGGGACTACTTGGACTACTAGATGATAGTAAGCAGGGGATAGTAGAAAGAGTACTCACCTACAACATAGAAGCCCTGGGTTCTGGCCTTCACTCAGCCCCCTAAAAGCTGTGGGACTTAAATGAATAACAGTGGGTAAGAGTTACCAAAAGGCCGATTTGGAGTCGATATAAGGGAAGGCTCCCTAATACTTAAATTTATGCAAAAGAACAGATGGCTAGGAGAAGTACAGGGGTACATGTCTCTTGCTAGACATTTGAAAAATATAGGGGGCACCACTAGGTATGATTTGTCTCAGGTGGTTACTGAAGCCCCTTACAACTCAGAAATTCTGTGCTTTTGTGACTTGGGACGATTCATTCATTGTCTCTGAACCCATTTCCTCATTTGCAAAGGAGGGAATGATAAACTTTGAGTTATGTACTTCAGAGTTGTTTGGGGGATAAAGTGAGATAATAGAAATGAAAGTATTTAGCAAACTGTGACACTATAAAAAGTAAGGTACAATTATTGCTATATCATCAAACGGGACTTCTTAGTAGTAACATATGCTAGAATTTAACATGATTTGAACATCTGATGTGGATTTTCTGTTTAATTCATTCAAAGGAACTCATTCCTCGGAATCCAACATTTTATTTGTCAATTTCATTTGGCCAATTTACTTAATTGAGAGTGAGTCCTCCAAAAGTGCAGAAAACATTGTTATAGCTGATATATGTTTCCTATCTAAGACAACAAGAATAGTATGTGCAGTATGAGTTAGAAGAAATGTCTGCATGTAACAGCTCTGGGTGATAGCTAAGGATCTGATGACATGTATTGCCCCTTCCTCTTCTTCCATGACTCCAAAATCTTTCACCGTCTCTGTTCTTTAACACTTGTACCAGGAAGGGGACAAGAGAAGAGAATAGGGGGTGTGGAAAGCATTTCTGTGACTATTGTTTCCTTCTAGTGGTGCTGGTCATTTTCAGAGAAGAAATTATTGAAAATAAAGCTTCATTTGAGTGAGATTTGGCTACTACTTGTGGCTTTTCACTTATCCTTCCTAGTCTTCCATTCCCTGACTAAAGCTAATTGAGTGAATTTTGTATTTACTTTTAAATAGATTTCTAAATGTTTTATTTATTTCAAACTTAATAACCATCAATGAAAGTAGTTAGGTGGCCAAAAACATTAAAAAGATTGTGAAACCATAAACTCTCTAATTTTCTTCTTTTCTTTTTTCCTTCCTCTTTCCCTTTTGTTAACTTTCTTCTTTCAAGAACTACTGGTTCATATAGCATAATTCCTTATCATTTGGAGGAATGGCTCTTAATCTTATAAATTAAGAACTGCTACAAGGGAAGGTGATTTGGGGGAGGCAGTTATTAGAAGTAAAATACTTGTGAAAAAGTACATGATGAAAGGAGAGAGAGAGAGAGAGAGAGAGAGAGAGAGAGAGAGAGAGAGAGAGAGAGAGAGAGAGAGAAGCAAGGGGGAAAATAGGATGCAGGGAAATGCACAGTTAGTGAGAAAAAGGTGTACTCCCTTCTCTTCTTCTTCAGTTTTCTCTATAAGTCTATTATATCTAACTTTTCTAAAATTTTATTCATTTTTAAGCTTCTTTAAAAAAATTATTTTATGGTTAAGCGTATCTAGTTCTGAGAGGGGGACATCAAGATTACCTATTAGCATAGATTTGTTGTCCATTTTATCTTGTAATTCATTTAACTCTGTCTTTAAGAATTTGGATCCTCTGCTATTATATATATATATATTTAGAATTGATAATACTTCATTGTCTTTGGTACTTTTTATTAAGATGTAGTTTCCCTGATTATCTGTTTTAATTAGACCTATTTTTGCTTTTGCTTTTGCCTTGAGATCATGTTGCTACCTTTACCATTTTTTTTCCTTCATCTAAAACACAATTCTGCTCCAGCCCCTTATTTTAACTCTCTGTATCTTTCTGTTTCAAGTGTATTTCTTGTAAACAACATTTAAAAAATTCTGGTTTCTAATCGAGTCTGCTATGCACTTCACTTTTATGGGTGAGTTCATCCCATTCACATTCACAGCTATGATTACTAACTGTATTTTTCTCCCTTTTTTCCTTCTGTTTATTCTTCTCTTCTTATTTACCCTGTCCCTTCTCAAAAGTCTGTTTTGTTTCTGACCACTGCCTTCCTTAATCTACCCTCCTTTTTATCCACCCCATTTCTCTTATCCCTTTCCCCTCCTACTTTCATGTTGTGTAAGATGGATTTCTATGCTACTGAATGACTATATTCTTCCCTCTTTGAACCAATTTCAGTTAGAATGAAGTTCAAGCATTGTCTGCCATCTCCCTCCCACTATCTCCTCCACTATAAAAACTCTTCCTTTTCTTTTACACAAGATAATTTTCCCCATTCTTCCTCTTCCTTCCTCCTTCTACCAGTTCATCCCCCTTTCTTAACCCTTCATTTCTTTTGAGATAATCTCAACACAATTGACTCTGTCTTCTATCTATGCAGACTCCATCTAACTGCTTAATAATCATAAATTTCTAAGGAGTTATATGAACATCTTCCCATTTTAATCTTATTAAGTTACTTATGTTTTTTTCTTTCCTGTTTACCTATTTTTGTGCTCCTCTTGAATTTTGTGTTTGAATGTCAGATTTTCTATTTGACTTTGTTTTTTTTTTTTCATCAAAAATGCCTGATGGTCCTCTATTCATTAAATGTCCTTTCCCCGCTGTAAAATTATACTCAGTTTTGCTGGGTAGGTTATTTTTGGTTGTAATGCTGGCTTCTTTGCCTTCTGGAATATTATGTTCCAAGCTCTCTGATCCTTTAAGTTGAAAAAATCTTGCTAAATCTTGTATTATCCTGATTGTGGTTCCATGGCATCTGAATGGTTTCTTTCTGGTTGCTTACAATATTTTATCCTTGATTTAGGAATTCTGGAATTTAGCTATAATATCTTTGGGGATTTCATTTTGGGATACCTTTCAGGAGGTGACTGGTGTATTCTTTCCATTTTTATTTTACCATCTGGTTGAAATACATCAGAGCAATTAGCTCTAGACAGTATAAAATACCTGTGAGTACAACTGCTAAAACAAACCCAGGAACTATATAAACAAAAATATTTTTAAAACTTTTTATATAAATAAAATCAGATTTAAATAATTGGAGAAATAGTAATTGTTCATGGGTAGGTAAGACTAATATAAAAAAATGACAATTTAACCCAAACTAACTTGCATATTCAATGCCATCTCAATTAAGTTAGCAATTTTTTTTACTGAATTAGAAAAAAATAATAACAAAATTCATTTGGAAAAAACAGAAAGTCAAGAATATTAAAGGAAATAATGAAAAAATGCAAAGGAAGAGTATTTAGCAATACCAGATCTTAAACTATATTATAAGGCAGTAATTATCAAAGATATCTGGTACTAGCTAAGGAATAGAAATCAATGGAATAGAGTAGACATAGAATTTGCAGCAGCAAATAAACATAATAACCTTTTATTTGACAAGTATAAAGACAAGATTTTGGGATAAGAATTCATTATTTGGTAAAAATTGTTTGGAAAATTGGAAAGTAGTATAGCAGAAACTAGGCATAGATCAGAATAGATACATGACCTAGATATAAAGAAAGATTTTATAAGAAAATTAGAAAATGGATCATATTCCTTATCTGACTTATGGATAGATGAACAATTTATGAATAAATAAGAGATAGAAAGCAGAATCATGTGTAAAGTGAATAACTTCAATTACATTAAATTAAAACTTTTTTTTTGTACAAATAAAACATATATAACCAAGATCAGAAGGAAAGCAGAAAATTGGGAAAACAAATTTTATAGCTTATCAAATAAAGTTCTCATATCTAAAACACATAAAAAATGACATTACTTTATCTATTTCTGAAGATAATTAGGGATAAAGGAAAAGAACTTATACATTCTAAAATGTTTATAGCATCTTTTTGGTAGCAAAGAACTGGAAACTGTAGGGAGGCTCATCAATTGGGGAATGGCTGAAAAGTTGTAATTTATGATTATAATGGAATACTATTATGCTATAAGAAATAATGAGCTTGGGGCAGCTAGGTGGTGCAATGGATAGAGCATTGGCCCATGAGTCAGGAGGACCTGAGTTCAAATCCAGCCTCAGACACTTGATACTTATTAGCTGTGTGACCCTGGGCAAGTCCCTTAACCCCAATTGCCTAAAAAAAAAAAGATAGAAAAAAGAAATGATGAGCTCATTGATCTTAGGGGAAAAAAACACATGGGAAGACTAACGCAAAATAATGGAGAATTAAATGAACAGAACCAACAGACTATTCTGTACAGTAAAGTAATTTTGTTTTAAGAACTTTGAATGAATAAGTTATTGTGACCATTATAAATACCCAAGTTAATTACAAAGGACATATGAAGAAAGATGCTATCTGCATCAAGAGAGAAAATTGATAAATAGAAGTATGTATGGAATCATTTTTACACATAAATAAATGTATATGTATATGTATATGTATATGTATATGTATATGTATATGTATATGTATATGTATATGTATATGTATATGTATATGTATATGTATATGTATACACACATACACCTTTTTGTTTCTAATAGTAGCCATCTCTAGGGTGGAGGGAAACAAGAAAAAAAGAAATTTTCATGATAATGTTGTTAAATATTTTAAAGGAACAGCAAGATGTGCATAATAGATTTACAGTTTCATGTGCAACCATATTTTTATTGTACTACATTATAGAAATGCTTGTTTTATTCCATAAATTAAAAATAAAATTTACTAATAAAAAGAAATATGAAGTATAGGATTTTTTTTTTGATCATGACTTTTAGTTAGTATGATAATTCTTAAATTATTTCTCCTTGATCTATTTTCCAGGTCAGTTGTTTTTCCAATGAGACATTTCATATTACCTTCTCTTTTTTCATTCTTTTGGTTTTGTTTTTATTGTTTCTTGATGTCTCATGGAGTCATTAGTTATCATTTGTACAATTCTAATTTTGAAGGAATTGTTTTATTTAGTGAGCTTTTATACATCTTTATACTTTTGGCCAGTTCTGGTCTTTGACTTATTTTCTTCAGTGAATCTTTGTCTTTCTTTTACAATTTGGCCAATACTCTTTTTAAAAATGCTATATTCTTCAATATTTTTAGTGCCTCTTTTACCAAGCTATTAATTCTCTTTTGATAATTTTCTTGCATCACTCATTTCTCCCCCCCCCTTTTTTCTGCCAGTCTTATCTCTTTCTTTAGGTCATCTAGGAATTCTTATTGATATTTTGCCCAATTTGCATTTTTCCTTGAGTCTTTGCTTGTAGCTGTGTTCACATTATTGTCTTCTTTTTTTTTAGTTCTTTAAATTTTGTTTTTAACAATAATTTTGTTAAATATTCCCCAATTACATGCAAATTTTAAAAAAATTATTTATTTAAATTTTGACTTCCAAATTATCTCCCTTCCTTCCTCTTTCCCACCCCTCCCCTCTTTGAGAAGGCAAGAAATTTGATTTTAGTTATACATGGAAGGCCATGAAAAACATATTTTCATATTAGCCAAATTGCAAAAGGAAACAAAAATGAAATAAACAATAAAGATAAATAAATTTTTAAAAAGTACGATCGAATCTGCATTCACAGTTGATCAGTTCTCTCTCTGGAGGTGGATAGCATTTTTCATCATGGGTCCTTTAGAATTGTTTTGAATGATTGTCTTAATCAGTCTCCTGGTTCTGTGTACTTCACTGCATGAATTCATGTAAGTTTTCCTAGGTTTTCTTGAAACCATCCTGCTTATCATTTCTTTTCTTTATTTCTTTTTCTTTTCTATTTTTCTATTTTTTTTTGGTAAGGCAATGAAAGTTAAGTGACTTGCCCAAAGTCACACAGCTAGTAAGTGTCCAGTGTCTGAGGCTGGATTCAAATTCAGGTCCTCCTGAATCCAGGGCTGGTGCTTTATCCACTGTGCCACCTAGCTACCCGCTGCTTATCATTTCTTATAGCATAATAGTATTTCATCACAATCACATAATATAACTTGTGTAGCCATTCCCAAATTGATGGGTATCCCCTCAATTTCCAATTATTTGTCACCACAAAAGAGCTTCTATAAATATTTTTGTGACATATCGGTCTTTTCCCTTTCCTTTGATCTCTTTGGGGAAAAGACAGTAGTGGTACTGCTTGCACAATTGTTTTACAGCCCTTTGGGCATAGCTCCAAATTGTTCTCCAGAATGGTTGGACTGATTCACAACTCCACCAACAATGTCCCAATTTCCCCCCATAACCTTCGGTATTTGTCATTTTTTCCATCATGTTAGCCAATATGTTATTGTCTTCTAAGTTTTATATTTTGAATTTTATCATAAATTTCTATTTCTTGATTTTGAATTTTATCATAAATTTAGGCTCTCTTCCCAGGTTTGGGTTGTGGGTGAGGCACCTTCCCAAGCTTCAGGGATCCTAGGAGAGGTATGGTCACTGCTCTCCTGTTCTGCACTCTGGTGTTTACCCAGGAAGGGCCCATACTCCTCTGCAGCCATGAGTGCTAATGCTTCTCTTGGTCCTGGAACTGCGACTGAGAACTATGTATGGACAATGAAACATGGTCCTATGCACAGTGTCAGCTGAGGTCCCTCTTCCCATAATCTCTTTCTGATCAGTAGTCCAACCCCTTTACCATTTTGGGCTGAGAGTTCCTAAAACTTACTCTTCCACTGCTGCAGCCACCTCTGAGAACCTTTGCTGGTACTGCCTCAGCATGCACTGTGTGCTGCCCCCTTCTCAGTGTCACAGACCTCTCCTCTGACCTCTTCAGTTTTCTTGGGCTGGAAAAATGTCTCACCTGGACCTTCTATTGGCTCTCCTTTTGTAGAATCGATTTGATGTGTTACCTTGAGTTGCTTAGAGGGCAATGGTGGAAGAGTTCAGTGGAGTTACTGCCTCTACACTGACGTTTTGGTTCCACCTACTTTAATGTTTTTTAAATCTTTAATTTATCAGACACGTTTGTCACACCCTTTGTTTCTAATTCTAGATTATCTATTCTCTTATAATTATATTAAATTAAAAATCCACTGTCAGATAGTTTTGACAATTACAGTTTTTTGTATAATTGAGATCTGGCTGTGCAAGTTTTCTTGTTTTTTTTCTTTCTCTAAGAATTTCCCTTTAAAGTTTTGTTTGTTTTTCCATGTAAATGTTGCAATAATTTTATCTAATTCATTGAAGTGACTCAGAAGTGTTGTAGATAGAGTACTGGATTTGTAGTCAGTAAGGCCTGAGTTTGAATCCTGACTCAGTCATTTATGTCTGTATGACCATGTGCAAGTAAGTTACTTAGCTGCTGCCTGCCTCAGTTCACAATAATTCTGGGAAGTAGATACTATTATTTCCCCATTTTTATAGTTTGGGAAACCGAGGCAAACAGAGGTTTAAGTGACTTGCCCAGGGTTCATATAGCTAGTAAGTGTCTGAGGTAATATTTGAACTCAGCTCCTCTTGATTTCAAGCCTGGTGCTCTATTTACTGTATCATCTAGCTAAATCAAAACCTAACTTAGGATATAGGAGATATTACATGGTCCAGGGCATAGGGTAGGGTGGGGTTGGGTGGGAAAGGAATCTGTACAGAAATATTGGGTTAAGTTGCAGATATGTGAAGAAATGAAATTGGTTTAAGCATATAAATTCAATAACTTTAAAAAAGACATTTCATTTAGATAGTTTAAAAAAAGCTAAGGGAGTTTACAATAGCTACCTTGGTATGTTTGAAGGTCTTTTTTGAGGAAAAACTACTAAACTTGTTTTCCTTTGCCCCAGTGAGTAGAACTAAGAGCAATGTGTGGAAGTTAAAGAGAGGAATATTTAAACTTGATATTAAGTCAGAAAAAAATGCTAACAATGAGAGTTCTCCAAAAGTAGAGCTGCCTTGTGAAGTGTCAAGTGTCTCCTTCCCTGGAGGTCCTCAAGTCAAGGATGGATGACCACTTGTCAGGGAGGTGATGGAGAGAATTCTTGCTCAAGGATGGTTTAGAATACACGTCTTTTTTCCAACTGTCCCTCCGTGAAGTCCTTTGTCAACATTGCAAATAGCATTTCTCTACTCATTTCCTTTTTCTTTATTGTTGGAAATATGTTGAAATGTTGAAAGTGTGTAGATTTATTATATATTTCATTATTTTGCCAAAGTTATTTTTTATCTTGAGTAATTTTATTTTGGAGTCTCTTGGGCTATCTAAAGATCATTTGCAAATAGAGAAATTTAGCCTCTTAATTCTTTGGGATTATTTTTCTTAATTTTTGTTCTTGCCTTATGACTATAACTAGCACTTGTAAATTTAAGGCAAATAGTAATGGTGAGAATGGACAGTCCTGCTGTGCCTCAATCATTACTGTGAAAGTTTCTAATGTTTCTCCATTACATCTAATATTATCCTTTGGTTTCAATGAATACATTGAAAGAAAACATTCTCCACTTCCACATTTTTGTTTTAAAAAATCCGTTAATGTAAAAATGTATTTTGTGCATCTATTGATATAAGCATCTCATTTTAAAGTTTTATAAATTGATATTGCTTTTTAATATTGGATTCTCCTTACATTCCATGTATAACTTCATAGTGGATAATGTTTTGTGATTTTGCTGCACTGTTATGCAGCTATTTAATAATTTTCTGTTTTAAACATAACAGCATTTTTATTTAACAAATTATCCTCTTTAATAGTTTTCTATCAAGGCTCATTGGTGATATTAGATTGTACTTTTCTATTTCTCCTTTTCTTTGTAAGAATTAAGAATCATCCATAATATTTGCCTCTGAGGGAAAAATAGGTAACATGTTGTTTTAATTGTTGAAAATAAATACAATATGCTTTTATAAGTTTCTATATAATAGAAAATTGTTATTCTTTGAAGGTTTCCCTGAATTCATTAGTAAATCAGATGGTCTTGAAGATCCCTTCCAGCTAGATCTGTGACCCATTTGGTAAATGACTACATGTACTTCCTACAAGAATGTTTTTACATGGAAGGTCATCAATAACCTGTTGAATTTCTTCCCATAAAATTAGTTTATTTAGGTTCTCTATATTCTGTTGTCAATTTATTCTAACATATATTTTAAAAATACTATGTGTTTATTTTAAAATTTCTCCTCCAACTTTTTTCTCTTTTCTTGCTTTTATTTGGGTGGATAATCAAGAATATTAAACAGGAAATCATCGAATCATGAAATCCTAGAAGCCAGAGGGACCTTAGTGGACAGCTACTGCTTTATGATCTCTGAAATAGAACATTTACTCATTAAAGTTAGGATTCTTATTCTTTTTTTTATTCCATGGGCCCCTTTGGCTATTATCTGGATCAGTTGAAGAGATTAGCTACACAAGACATAGTAGTAAATGACCGTAGTCATCTAGCATTTGATAAACAAAAAGATTCAAGTTTCTGGAATAAGAACTCACTACCTGACAAAAAACTGCTGGGAAAACTGGAAAACAGTATGGCAGAAACTAGGTATAGACCAATATCTTACATCATATAGCAAGATAAGGTCAAAATGGGTAAACGATTTAGACATAAGGGGTGATACCATTATCAAATGAGGAGAGCAAGTAATAGTTTATCTGTCAGATCTATAGAGAAGGGAAGAATTTTTGACCAAACAAGAGAGCATTATGAGATACAAAATGAATAATTTTGATTATGTTAAATTAAAAAGGTTTGGGGGCAGCTAAGTGGTGCAGTGGATAGAGCACCGGTCCTGGAATCAGGAGGACCTGAGTTCAAATCCGGCCTCAGACACTTGACACTTACTAGCTGTGTGACCCTGGGCAAGTCACTTAACTCTCACTGCCCAACTAAAACAAAAATTAAAAAATTAAAAAGGTTTTGCACAAACAAAACCAATGTCACCAAGATTAGAAGGAAACCAGAAAGCTGAGAAACAATTTTTACAGTCAGTGTTTCTCAAATATATAGAGAAGTGAGCCAAATTTACAAGAATAAAAGTCATTCCCCAATTGATACATGTCAAAGGATATGAACAGATAGTTTTCAGACAAAGAAATCAAAGCTATCCATAGTCATATAAGAATGTTCTCCCTATTGATTAGAAAAATTAAAATTAAAAAAATCTGAGGTACCACCTCATACCTACAAGATTGTCTAATATGACAGAAAAGGAAAATGATAAATGTTTGAGAGGATGTCAGAAAATTGGGATGTGAATTAATCCAACCATTCTGGAGAACAATTTCAAAATATGCCCAAAGGGCACTCTAACTGTACATAATCTTTGATCCATCAATACCACTGCTAGGTCTATATCCACAAGAAATCATAAAAAAGGAAAAGGATTAACATGTACAAAAATATTTATAGCAACCCTTTGTGGTGGCAAAGAATTGAAAATTAAGCATATGCTCATCAATTGGGGAATGGCTGAACAAGTTGTGGCATATGAATGTAATGGATTCCTACAGTTCTATAAGAAATGATGGGCATGTGGATTTCAGGATAACCTGAAAGTGAAATGAGCAGAACCAGGAGACTATTGTACACGGTGATAGCAATGTTGTGAAATGATCAACAATGACTGACTTACCTCTTCTGAGCAATACAATGACCAAGAAATTCTAAAGGACTCATAATGATAAATGCGATGCACCTCCAGAGAAAAAACTGATGGAGCCTGAATGCAGATCAAAGCAGACTATTCTTTACTTTTACATGGTTTTTTTTTCCTTTTGGTCTATCTCTTCTTTTACAACAAACCAATATGGAAATAGGATTTAGATGACTGAACATATATGACCTATTTAAAATTCTTACACTTTTAGGCAGAGGGGAAGGGAAGGAAAGAGAGAAAATTTGGAGCTCAAAATTAAAAAAAAAATGAATGTTAAACATTTTTACATGTAATTGGAAAAACAAAAAACTATTAAAACAAACAAAAGAAGTACGATTATCAAAGTCTATTTTAATAAGTTGACAGCTCCCAAACTGAGAACCATTGCCCTAAAGTAATACCAGAAAGTGAACCACAGGATATTAGAGGTAGAGGTGACCTGAATCCTCATGTGATCCAAAACATATCACAACAAAACCCTTGCTCCACTGTATTCCACAGGGAGTCACCCAGATTTTGCTTGAAGACCTCCAGTGAGGATGATCACATCACTTCTGAGGGCTGCCAATTTCAGGATAGACAAGATCTAAAAGAAAGATAGAAGATTCAGTAGATATAATGCATGCCTGGGAGTCATGAGGACTTGATTTCAAATCCCACCTAAGTCACTTGCTAACTGTATGACTCTAGGCAAATCTAACCTTTTTCTGCCTCTGTTTCCTCATGTGTAAAATGGGAATGATAGGTACTATAATTTCACAAGGTTACTGTCGGGAGCAAATGAGATTGATACATGGAAAGTGTTTTAAAAACTTTCAAGTGCTATCCAAATATAAGCTTTTTGTCTTTATTAATTATTCAGAAAATTTCCCTCACATCAAGCTTACATTTGCTTACAAGCTTCTGTAACTGCCGTCTTTTGCTCTTGAACCACTTAGCTCCAGGGAAAAGAGAGATAAATTTTCAAAAAATTATTGTTGGTCCAATTTGAATTAATAGTAGCACAACTTCTATATTATTAATTTTTGTGAAATACTAAAGCCGCACACCAGGATAACCATGTGCAAATGCAATGGAACCCTAAAGGAATATGAGTGGGCCCAAAGGAAAGTAGGCACCTGGTCTAGAGAAAATTGCATGGCAAATGAAAGTGCCACATTCCAGCATGTTTTTACTAGGGCTCCTGTTACATCTTTGCATTTTTATCTTATTCAAAGCCCTCAAAATCCCAACCTTCCAGATGAGCAAAATGTCATATTAGGAGCATTCATTAGGATGAAAGGAGAAGGTGACCACCTAGAACACATTTGGAATGGGAGAGGTTGGGAGGGAGTTTGTTATTCCTTCAAACAAAGAATTTAGAAAGATATCAAATTCAAGACCACGAAGTCTTCATTTACAACAGAAATTGAAATACCAGTTGTAATATGTTTTGTATGAGATAAAGCGATATGTAGTCATCCTATTATTTGGGTATTACAGATATCTGCTTTATTTCTATTCATCTTATTCTTATCTTATGCATTGAACTCTAATACAATCATCATTACCTTCCTATCTTTTTTTGTTTGTTTTTGTGGGGCAATGAGGGTTAAGTGACTGGCCCAGGGTCACACAGCTAGTAAGTAAGTGTCTGAGTCCAGATTTGAACTCAGGTCCTCCTGAATCCAGGGCTGGTGCTTTATCCACTGCACCACTTAGCTGCCCCCGTTCCTAGGTTCAGACAAGAAGGTCCTGCGTCAAGCTCCTCTCTTGCTCCTATATTTTTATATCTACTGTTTAGTGGTCTATTGCACAGGTAAATGAAATTCCTATAGCTGGAACAAGGTATCAGGAACCAAGTTTATCCTTTGTAGCTTCCCAAGAGCATCTTAAGCAGTACAATTATCCCAAACAAATTATGTTGTGTGAATGTGATGGAATACTATTGTACAGTAAGAAATGATGAAGGGGATGTTTTCAGAAAACCTTCAGTAGACTTGTATGAACTGAAACAAAGTTAAATGAGCAGAACCAAAAGAATACTTTATATCATAACAACAATGCTGCAAGGACAATGAGCTCGGAAAGATTAGGAACTCTGATCAATCCAATGACCAACCACAATTCCAGAAGACTTTATGATGAAACCTGCTGCCAACCTCCAAATAGAGAGCTAGTGGACTCAGTATGCAGATCGAATCATATTCTCTCTCTCTCTCTCTCTCTCTCTCTCTCTCTCTCTCTCTCTCTCTGTCTCTTGCTAAGCAGGAATGTGTTTTACACAACTATACATATTTGTAACAGTTTTTTTTTCTTGCCTTTTCAGTGGCCAGGGGAGGAGGCAGGAATGGGGGTGGGGGTGGAAGGATAAAGTAAAAATGAATTTTTAAAAATTTCTTAAGTTTTTGTGGATTCACTTGTTAACATTATTATCTCATTTTTCTCACCTCATTCGCCTGATTTTTACTGATCAATGCTATAAAAGGATGATTATGGGTAAATAATGCTCAATTTCTGATATAGCTTATTTGTTCACATGTCAAGAATATTTAAAAATCTTCTTTTACCAAGGGGATTTATTTATTTTTGTTAGCCTTTGAAAACTATAGAACTTCTGGTGTATATTCCTAACTAGGTTTTGGGTGTTCGCTAGGTGTCACATTTTTGCATTATTTTTGCATTTTTGTGTTTCTATTATTTCTGTGTATGATCTATATAGATGCCACTTCTGTAATTACTGGTAGTTATGCTTCAATCTTGTGTAAAGATTGGGGGCCTTGTCATTTGTGTAAATTAATGAAATCATCTCACCCCATTTCAAGTATAAAGATTCTAAGCTCTGATACTCTAACCAGGAGAATACTCTGTTGACTTGGCCTATCATAGGCTTTAGTCTAAGGACAAAAAATGTCTGATTAACTGGAACAATGCTATTTAGGAAATGCTAGATTGGCAGAAGAAACTTCATCATGTCCTGGGTGTCTTGTGTAAAACCAGGAACTAGTTTAGAACTTAAAGGACTCAAGCATCTGCCAATAAAGATGAGATGTGAGTAAGTGCCAAGTCAGTAGAAGGAATTCCAGAATTCCCTTGAGAAGAACCACTTGGGGCACAGGAACCAGGGGTAAGTGAAGAGTGGCCCTGCCTCGCCCTCCTAACCATTCAGAGGAGAATCTAGTGAACCTTGAAGGTTCCAAAGGATTTTATAATGATCTTCTTCCCATTAGTGTCCCAGTGCCCAGGACTAAAGTGGAGGGAGAGTCAGTGCAGGACTTTTGGTTTGCAGAAGGTTGTGCCCTTGATGCAGCCTCGGAGGCAGATGCGACAGAATGTGGATTGATTCTTTGCTGCTTGTGCTAATTTCGACCTGACTCTTAACACCAGAAAAACAAAGGTTTGCCACAAGCCAGTTCTGTACCCTCCATATGTGGAACCATCAGCTACAGCAAATGGAGACATTTTGAATGCTGTGGATAAGTTCATTTATCTCTGCACTCTACCTTCCAGGGATAGACCCCTAGATGATGAACTTGATGCACACATTGCCAGAGCTAGCTCAGCATTTGAGAGGCTCCAAAGGAAAGTGTGGGAGATAAGAGGTATCAGGCTGCCTGTCAAACTGAAGGCACCCAGAGCTGTTGTGCTGACCTCATTGGTTTTTGTTGTTGTTGTTGTTTTTTTTTTTTTTTAGTGAGGCAATTGGGGTTAGGTGACTTGCCCAGGGTCACACAGCTAGTAAGTGTCAAGTGTCCGAGGCCGGATTTGAACTCAGGTCCTCTTGACTCCAGGGCTGGTTCTCTATCCACTGCGCCACCTAGCCTCCCCTGACCCTATGAAACCTGAACAGTCTACCAGGGCTACAGAAGGAAACCGAGTCGCTTTCATATGAATTGTCTTAGGAAGATTCTGAAGATCATCTGGCAAGATAAGGTATCAGACACTGAGGTCCTTTCTTGAAGTGAACTACCAAGTGATCAGACTACTGAAGAAAGTGCAACTGCAACAGGCTGGCCATATTATTCAAATGCCAAACATAATTTGCCTAAAAGACTATTTTATGGAGAACTCACACGAGGCAAGAACTCACAAGGATGTCAGAAGAAGCAATACAAGGATACTCTCAAAGTGCCTCTGAAGAACTTTGGAATTGATTGTGAGACATGGGAGCCACTGGCACAGGACCACCCAGCATGGTGTGCCTACATCAAAGAAGATGCTATGTTTTTTGAGTAAAGCGGAATTGTAATAGCTCAAAAGGAACATGAGATGTGCAAATTGAGTGCCTTCCCGACTCCAAATGTTTATCTGGACTATTTGTGCCCAAACTGTGATAGAGACTTCTGAGCTCATACTGGACTAATCAGTCTGAGTCAGACACATTATGCCTTGACCCTAACATAGTGATGTCATTTTGGTCCTCAAGATGAACAACCAATCGACAGTTTTCTTCTTCCTGTTAGTGTCCGATAGAATAACTGGCAGCGGGGTCTGCCTTTGTTGATGAAGACAGAATGGACAAGTTGAGGAGAGCAGAGCTCTACAAAGTCTCTGACAGAAAAACTACTCCAAACCTAAGGGGAATGTCTTGAACTCCAGCAAAAGGACTTTTAAGGAGCTGTTTGCTCACCCCTGGACATATGCGATCTCTAAGCTTTAGCCTACTTAACCCTGGACTTTGGACATACTGGTTGGTGAGTGTTTTGCACTAACTATGCCACTGCAGCAAATATTTATTCCTTAAAACTCATTGAGTCTGGATAACTAATTGCTATCAACTGATAATCAAAGGAGGATCATCACACTGATGGGGTTGGAAATAACTGGATTTGGAATCACATGGCTTGGAATCAAATCCTGATGTTTCTACTTAATGCCCGCTTAACCCTGGGGAAGCCACTTCACATGACATAGTATCAATTTTTGTAAAAATTAGGGAGGTGGCTGGATGACCTGTAAGTTCCCTTATACCTCTAAGTCTTAGGATGTTATGACCCTAAACATCTCCTGGCTGGTGACACAAAAGGAACCACACTGAACTGAATGTTGTCCTTTGGCATTTTTAATCTAAGCCAGAGTTAATACGATGCATATTGAATGCACATGGAGCTCTGCACACCAACCTTTAAGGCCCAAAAAGTGGCTGGATAAAAACATCGATCATAGATAGTAATGGATAAGAAACCTTCCCCCCACCATCTGCAGTGTTCTTCTCCTGGCCTCCACTTGATGAAGGCTCAGCTCAGGTACCACCTCCTAGGAGAGCCCTTTGAGGATTCCCTCCCCCTTCTTCAGATTGCTTTGTTTTGATGGATTTTGTGTTTACTTTTCCTTAGACATGGTATTCCCCCAGTAGAATATAAGCTTCTTGAGGACAGGTTACTTTCGGGTTTTTTAATATTGGTCTCCCTGGTGCCTGGCACATAGTAGGCATTTTACTAAACATTTCTTCACTTGGAACAAATGTTGATATCATGAATGAAGACAAGCCATTTCAGAAGGGGCCTTAAATGACAGAGTAATCTAAGCTCTCTCTGTCTGTTGTTTCTCAATCCACAATGTGGGATGGGGAGGAGGAATGGGGACTGCCTTCTGTTTCCCTTTCCCCAGGAATGTCCCATTCCTATCTCCAGGACTTTCAGATGAAGGATGTGCTTTATATGCCCCTCGTTATCCTCTCCATGTGGGTTACCCTAAGGCCTGAAGTTCTCCATGAAGATTGGGGTGAACTCAGCCACCAGAACATATTTTTGGATCCTTGTGGGCAGAGAACATGCCATTGTGTGTTCCAAGTGTCGCCGGCTCTCCCTGGGTAGCCAGCACAAATTAAAGAGCTGTTAAAAAGAGCAGGCCATTCTCAGGGAAGGCCTCCTTGTTTCTCACATCTCCCGGGTGAAAAGCAAATGCTGGCACCCCGGCTGGCTCCTCTTCTGCACCCATGTGGAATGATTTAATTCCATTAATACGACTTGCCATGCTAAGACAACAACACAGGGCATGTGAACCCGGGCTGGTCCCATCTGCATCCAGACCCCCATTTGTTTCCTATTGTTTTCCCTTGATTCAGATTCAGAATCTGTTTTCACTTTTATTTGTGGTCAGCTCCGACTTGTCTACACGAAAGTGCACTTCAGAAGACAGCAGAATGACTTCAGACAGCTCTGACACTTTTAGGGTTCACTGGCTCCTGCGTCAGCTTGCTCAGGCCTGTTTGAAGGGTGCCAGTTCCATGCTGTGAAGGCAATGGCATTGCTTGGCAGCATCCTGGGGCTCAACCCCATCTAGTTAGGTGCTGGGCCAAAGCCTTGCCCTCAGAGGCTCAGGCGCCAATGGCACCTCAGCCAAGCCCTGCTCCCTCAAACACTCGCACGCAGTTCTCATTGACTACAGTCAATGGGTGTGGCCAGGGCAGAATCTGGCTGGATCCATGAAACATGCTGGCTGGGATGGGGCACCTGGCCAAAGAGCATTGTTTACTATTTACATGGATCTTCAACCATTCCTGGAAGCCAAAAGGGATGAACTCACTGCTTCTGGGTAACTAATTCATCAAAACAGACCTGGAAACTGGGATATGGAATGGGAAGCTCTTCTAGGTCTTGAAGCCAAACTGTTCTTGGGGCTGCCCACTCCAAAGCAAGATGGCACCGACCACAGGGAGGAGGGTCCGAAAGAAGAGGGGTGTGTATGTGTCCTGCTGCTGTGTGTGGGTGCACAGCAAGGCTACTTGCTGGGCCCTGGAACCTCTCAGAGCTCTGGTGGCTGGGAAACATTCAGCCAGGGAGGGCTTTCATAATCATGTCCTCAAGGATACCACTCCAGCCAAATCTTCATTTCTCCACAGCTCAAGATCCATACTTCATCAGGCCAATTGGTTTTGTGGCAGTTGTCATTCCTTTTATGTCCTTGTGAAAAAAGCCCGGCTTCCTTTAGGGTCCTTTGTAACAATGCCCCCACTCTGCTTTGGAACATATTAAGTGGTTCCATGTGTGTTATCAGGCTCTTGTAGTCAATGATGGGGCGATGGCTTAACTTTCAGCTAAGAGTCTCCCCTTGTGAACTTTTGTCTGAGGAGGCTCATTAGCAGAGCAATGAGACAGTGAGAAGGGAGCTAAAGAACCCTCCCTCAGAGGGTCTAACACCAGTGGGTGAGATGTCCTGGAGGTGCACTTCCCCCTCATCCCACCACTGAAGGTTAGTGCTGCTCTAATCAGTCTTGTGAACCCCTGGTTTGGAAACTCATTCCACTTACGCCGATTATAGCCCACCAGCTCCGTATCTCTGAACCTATGATCTATGAGTTGGTAGGTCAGTTCTCAGCATCTTTTTGAATCACATTAGAGAGTAAATGACTTATATAATGTCACACAGTCAGTGTGTATCAGAAGCAGGACTGGGGCTAACACTCTATCGACTATAATAGTTGGCAACCAAAGGAATCTTCTTGTTAGCTTTTGGCAATAAGTGGACAGGAGGTGGCTGTAAAATCCCAGATAGGAAGGGGCCCTGAAAGCTCTTTTGATGGCATCCTGACTCCAGGGAGAGGCAGACAGAAGTCCAGCAGGGGCTCCAGAACATCCCTGGAGATGGGTTATGGTTTTTTTTTTTTTTTACTTCTCTTTGGTGATTGATGTTCAATCAATACATCCCCAGCTTTCATTTGAAACAGCTTCCTCCTATTTACCCCTCCCTGCAAGTGAAGAACACTGTCCCCAATGGCCCAAGCACCTACCTAATGTCACCCTCAATCTTGGAAGAGAAAGTACCCACATCCCTCAGCTTTTTCTCTTTGTTCCTGCTTTGTCTTTTCTTTCATATTTGTTGTTTCCCCCTCCCCAATGCAAATACTTTACTATCTCAACTGGAGATCTTCCCAGGGGGGTTGGTAGCTAGAGACCAGGACTTGGTGTTAGAAAGACCAACATTCAGATCCTGATCCACACCTTATTAGTTCTATGACCCTTAACCAGGGACTTACTCTCTCTGAGACTTGGTTTGCTGATAGGTCAAATGGGAACAATAATAACTCCTGTGACACAGATAGTAATAATATAAGATCTAGGATTTAAATAGTGCTTTAAGGTTTGCAAAGTCCTTTTACATGTTACCTTATTTAGTTGTCATAAAAACCTTTAGGAGGCAGGTGCTCATTCTTTTCCTTGTTTGACAAGTGGACAACTGAGGCAGATAGAAGTTAAGTGATTTGCCCAAGGTTACACAGCTAGTAAGTGATTGAGGCTGGATCTGAACTCAGGTTTTCCTGATTCTGGGCCTGGCACTCTATCCACTGTGGTGTTATCTAGGATCAAATGATATAACACATATAAAGTACTTTGTGATTGTTTAATCTGTATTATCCAAAAGGATTATTAACATTTGTGTTCATAATATATCAATATCTTTCAAAATATATCGATTAAAATTTTTAATGATGTTTAACAAGGTTTCTAGGTAGTGTGATGAATAAGGCATTGGAACAGGAGTCAGGAAGACTTGAGTTCAAATCCTGACTCAGATGCTCTGGGTAAGTCACAGCCTGTGTTTGCCTCAGTTTCCTGGTCTGTAAAATAGGATCATAATAGCACCTCCCTCCCAATGTTGTTATGAGGACGAAATGAGATATTTTTACATTCTAGCCATCATCTTCATCAGCATCAGATCAATGTCTAACCATAATATACATATTGGGCTCTGTAGGTTAAATGCCTTTCACTACAGTCTCTATTTGTGTTGAAACTTTTTCTTCCTTGTCACCATAGTAACTTTCTTTGGTCAGCAGTTTTTCTGTTGGCTCATTTTCCCAGCCTATTTCTTGACTCTTAACTCTTGGTTAAAGTGGGACTCTGTTTCCAGGGTGGAGGGCACACTGTCCCAGGCTTCAGGGGGCTTGTGCAGCTGTTTTCAGAGATGCTTCTAGAGATTTGTAAGTCCTCAGTTCTTCCAAGGTGGTGTGATTTGAGGAGAGGTATGTTTACTGCTCTCCTGGCCTGTCCTCTGGTCTGCAAGAAATGTCAGGCCTGTTTTTCTCCCGGGCACTATGAACAGAGTCCCCCTCTACTGTGGCCACAAGCTCCAGGGTGCTTGTGCTCCTTCCCTGCTTGGGACCACCACTCAAGACTGTTACCTGGATCTAAGTAGGGGCAAAACAACAGAGTCCTGCCTCAGTGCTGGAAGAGATCCCAGTAATCTCCTTCTGGCCAATTGTTCAACCCCCTTACTGCCTGTGGCCTGAGTTCCAGAAGTAGTTGCTGCCATTGCTGATTCAGAGGCTCCCAAGGCCTTCTCCTGGTTTGCTGTGGCTGGGGCTATGATGGGGCTGATTAATCCACAAGAATTTCTTAAGCATTAGCTATGTGCTTGGCACTGTACTAGGCATTGGGGAGAAAAAGATGAAAGTCATACAACTGCTTCCTTTGAGGAGCATATAAATTCTTCTAGTGAGACAGAACATGTTCCAGATACATAAATGCAGTTGGTGTATGCAAGTATTGTGGGGAAATATTAATAACTTCAGGAATTCTTAAGGAAATTATCATTTTAATTGAGCCCTCAGAAAATTAGGGGTTCCAAGAAGCAAAGATGAGATGGAGCAGATACCCCAGCTCTGGGGGCAAGTCTGAGTCAAGCATGGGGAAATGAGCAGAATATCTTGTAAGAAAGATGGTCATTTGAAAGAAGCTTAGAGGAGTTATAAGCAATCAGCTTGGAAAGGCAGGGTGATACTAGAACCAAATTAGTAGAGTAAGGAATAGTTTATCCATCAGATCTATGGACAGATCAAGAATTTAGGACCAAAGGATATATAGAGAGCAATACAAAATGTAAAATAGATAATTTTAAAATATAAAATTAAGAAGCTTTTTCAGGAATGAAACATGTAACCACAATTATAAGGAAAGCAGAAAACTGGGAAAGGATTTTTGAAACAAGCCTCTCTGATAAAGGACTCATTTCACAAATAAATAGATAACCAAGTCAAATTTATAAGAATACAAGTTATTCCCCAATTGAGAAATGGTCAAAAGATATGAACAGGTAGTTTTTAGACAAAGAAATCAAAGCTATCTATAGCCATATGAAAAAATGCTCTACATCACTATTGAGCAGAGAAATGCAAATTAAAACAACTTTGAGGTATCACTTTACACCTATCAGAATAGCAAGTAAAACAAAAAAGGAAATATTGGATGTTGGAGGGAATGTGGGAAAACTAGGGTGCTAATCCACTGTTGGTGGAGTTGTGAATGGATCCAACCATTTTGGAGAGCAATTTGGAATTATGCTTAAGGGATTATAAAACCATGCATAACCCTTTGATTTAACAATACCACTGCTAGATATATATGCCAAAGACATCCCCCCAAAGAGAAAAAGAACTATTTGTATAAAAATATTTATGGCAACTTTTTTTTGAAGGGGGGCTAAGAATTGGAAATCAAAGGAATGCCCATTGGGGAATGGCTAACCAAGCTGTGGTATGTGATTATGATGGAATATTATTGTACTATAAGAAATGACAAACAGGATGATTTCATAAAGGCCTGGAAACTGATATATGAACTGATGTATAGTGAAGTGAGCACAACCAGGAGAAAGTTGTGCACAGTGACAGCAATATTATTTGATGAAGAATTGTAAATGACTTAACTAATCTCAGCAATACAATGATCCAAGACAATCCCAAAGAACTAATGATGAGGCATATTATCCACCTCCAAAGAAAGAACTGATATTGATTGAAAACTGATACTGATTGCTATTTTTTACTTTCATTTTTTCTTTTATTCAAGTTTTCTTATGCAAAATGACTGATGTAGTAATGTTTTAGATAATTGCATTGTATAATCTCTATCTGATTGCTTACCACCTCAGGGAAAGGGGAGAGGAGGGAAGGAAGGAGTTATAGAATTTGGAATTCACAACTTTAAGTAAAAATGTTTATTATTTTAAAAAATTACTTGTTTTTAAATGTTTAGTAGAATCCACCAAATCCATCTGGTCCTTGGAATTTTTTTTCCTTAGGGAACTCATTTATGGCTTAACTTCATTTTCTAAGATAAAAATAAAGTATTCTATTTCTTCTTTAATTAATTTTGGCAGTTTATATTTTTGTATTATCTATTTCATTTAGGTTTTCAGTTTTATTGGCACATATTTTGGTAAAATACCTCCTGATATTTGCTTTGATTTCATCTTTATTGATTGAACATTCACTATATTCATTTTTATATTGGTAATTTGGTTTTATTATTTTTTAAATAATTAAGTTAGTCACTAATTTATTTTCCCCCATAAAACCAGTTCTTATATTTATTTATTAGTTCAAGTTTTTTCTACTTTCTATTTTATTAATCTCTCCTTGGATTTTCAAGATTTCTAATTTGGTACTAAATTGGGGATTTTTAATTTGTTCTTTATCTAGGTTTTTTTTAAACATACCTTTCCAATTCATTGATCCACTTTCTTTTTAATTGATGTAAACATTTAGAGATAAAATTTCCCCTAAGTACTATTTCAGCTACATCCCCACAAACTTTTGTATGTTGTATTGTTGCTATTATCTTTCATGGAATTATTGATTGCTTCTATGATTTAGTTTTGTGGCCCATTCATTCTTTTTTTTTTTTTTTTGGCCGGGCAATGAGAGTTAAGTGACTTGCCCAGGGTCACATAGCTAGTAAGTGTCAAGTGTCTGAGGCTGAATTTGAACTCAGGTCCTCCTGAATCCAAGGCTAGTGCTTTATCCACTGTGCCACTTAGCTGCCCCAGACCCATTCGTTCTTTAGGATTAGATTACTTGGTTTCCAATTAATTTTTAATCTATGCTTCCAAGACCCCTTATTGAGTGTAATTCTATTGCACTATAGTCCAAAAAGGGTGCATTTAATATTTATGCATTTGCTTGTTAAGTTTCTATGACATAATTTAAAGTCAATTTTTGTGAAGGTGCCATGTGTAGCTGAGAAAAAACGATATATACTTTTTTTCTATTCCTATTCAGTATTCTCCTGAAATCTCTCATCTCTAACTTTTCTAGAATTCTATTAATTTCTTTAACTTCTTTCATATTTATTTTATGGTTAGATATATCTAAGTCTGAGGGGAATAAATTGAGGTCCCCCAATAATATAGTTTTACTGCCTGGTTCCTCATGTAACTCATTTAACTTTTCCTTCTAGAAATTGGATTCTATGCCACTTGGCACATATATGTTCAGTATTTATATTTCATTGTCCATGGTACCTTTTAGCAAAAGGTAGTTTCCTTGAATATCTAATTAGGTCTATTTTTGCATTTGCTTCATCTGAAATCATGATTGCTACCCTTGCCTTTTTTTTTCACTTCATCTGAATCAAAATAGATTCTGTTCCAGCCTCTTATTTTAATTCTCTGTGTGTCTTTCTGTTTCAAGTATGTCTCTTGTAAATGATATATTGATGGATTTTGGATTTTAATCTATTCTGCTATTCACTTAAATTTTTATGGCTGAGTTCATTTCATTTACATTTAAAGTTATGATTACTATGTATTTCCCTCCATCCCATTTTCTTCTATTTATCCTTCTCTTTTTTTACCCTTTCCCATCAAAAAACTAATTAGATTTGATCACTGTCTCCTTAATTTACCCTCCCTCTTACCAAACCCTCTTTATCTTACCTATTAGGTTATAAGAATTTCTATACCTGTGTGTGTATTTATAGTGTTCCCTCCTTGAACCAGTTCAGATAAGAGTGAGGTTCAAGCATTGACTACTCCTTCCAATTTTCTTTTCATTGTACAAACTTTTCCTTGTGCACCTCTTCTATGTGAATTCGATATGGAGAATTAAAAAAAAGTTTAGAGGGTTGGAGAGCTCAGCACAAATGCTCAATTCCTTTAGCTATATTGGCTTTACACCCTCCCTCCCCCAACTTGGAATTTAGAACAAAATATTTTGCCTTTTTCCTTGACCAGAAAAGTCTATTTCTAGCTACTTTTAATAACTCTGTATTAGGAAGGTGTTTCTGGACTCATCTGTAAACTAGCTTTAAGACAGACAGACACACACATACACACACAGAAGCTTTCATGATGGTTTTTATTCTTGGGTTACAGGAAGACCAACAACTCTTCTATTATATTAATGTGGGACCTCTATGTCTCTCCATGTCTCTTTGTCTCTGTCTCTCTTCATGGAGAATAATATTGTCAGGCAGACTATTATTACCTAGGTGACAAGTGGATAGGGCACTTAACTTGGAATTGAGAAGAACCAAGAACCCTCCATCAGATACATACTGACCATGTAGCCCTAGACAGGTCACCTAACCTCTGTCAACTTCAGTTTTCCTTTCTTTAAAATGTCAATAAGCGGAGCAGCTAGGTGGGACAGTGGATAGAGCACCGGCCCTGGAGTCAGGAGGACCTGAGTTCAAATACGGCCTCAGACACTTGACACTTACTAGCTGTGTGACCCTGGGCAAGTCACTAAATCCAATTGCCTCACCAAAAAAAAAAATAAATGGCAATAACCATAATGCCTACCTCCTAAGGTTGCCGTGAGGATAGGATGAGATAGCAAGTAAATGGCTTTGGTGAACCTTAAGGCAGTAATTTCTAGCTGTTATTATTCTCATGAGGACTTTGGAAATGTGTCTCAAACACTTTTGTGTTTGATTAAATGTGTTTGTATCAATTTGCATAAAGGTAGATCTCATATATCTTTTTGAATATCTTTCTTACTTATGCAATCCATGATTCTTCTTCCCTATCGTTATGCCCCAGTGGTGGGTCACTGGAAGCCAGTTTGTTTTTGCTTCCAGAGGTTCCTTATTTGATGATAAAGATATTCAGTTGTAGGAGTTTACATTTTCTTCAACCCATTCAATTCATCCCATTCAGTGTCAAGCCTGTTGAGATAAGCTTGGATCTTGATTTGGGCATCCAGTGTGTTAGCAGTCCTTTCTAGCTATATGCATGTCTTCAGCAAGTCTAATAAACGTGACATCTTTTTGGAGAGCTTTCACTTTCTTTCCTTGCTTAAAAAATCAGAGTCATATGTCCTCATCTCCCAAAGTGTAGTGCCTCTCTCATGCTCTAGGATCTTTCAGAGATGAGTCATCTACCCCATGTCTCAGTGCTCTAGGTCAGATCAGGGGTCCTCTTATTGAACTGAACAAACCAAGTTGGAACAAAAAATGAAAAATCAATCAAGTTATTGAATTATAATCTTTTGGTGACTTAAGGCTGTGCAGGAGTTTACTCAGGTATCCTTAGGACGGTGGGGGTGCCCTAAAGCTGAAATTTCTGTAGTACATTAAGGTTACAAAGCACGTGACATACATTATGTCGTTTAAGACACAGCAAAGTGGAGAGACGTTCTATTATTTGGGTAAATTCAGAGTCTTATACAATCATAGACATGGAACTGGAAGAGAATTAAGAGGCCATGTAATTCAACCAGTCCTATCTCACAGGTGAGGGACCAATGCTCAGAAAAGTTTAGACTCACAAGATAACACAGCTAATAAGTGAGAAGCCCAGGGCTCAGATCATCTAACTCAAAACCTACCATTCAGATACATTCACACACACACACACACACACACACACACACACACACACACACACACACACACACACACACACATACACCATTCCATTAGCTAATTGGGTGCAAACTTAAATCTATTACAGAGGGAACAGTATTTTGAATAAAAACAGTGAAACTTGGGACATGTCTCTGGGACATCCATTTTGAAATATCCAAAAGTGAAATGAGATGAGGAAGACAACCCGTCCTAGTGTAGAGCATTGGACGTAGGGTCCCAGTTCTAATAATAATGATGTGACCTTGAGAAGTCACTAGGCCATTTTATGCCTCAGTTTCCTCACATGTTTAATAAAAGAATTGGGCTAGGTGATTTGTAAGGTCCCTTTCCAGTTATAACCTTCTGGGATTTCCTCTCCTCCTATTTTCACTTTATATGGAGAAGAACAGATAATCTGGATATCTGAGGCTTGATGTGCTGCTATTTTCACCATAAAACTTTTTTTTTCATTTTATGCTAATTGTATTCGAAAGAGAAAATGGGGGAGGGTGATGATTCGTTAAGGGATTAAAAGATGGCAGTTGTCATTTAAGATTTCCTTTTCTTTCAAGTTTCAGAAATAAAGGGTAAGTAGCTGCTGCAATGACTGTCTTTTGCCTCTTTTGGTTTCCCCAGCTCTTAACACCATGCCTGGCACATAGTAAATACTTAAAAATGCTCATTAGCTGATTGCTTGTTAGCTTCCTCTTTCACAGCTAGGAGTGCTTCGTTCACATGATATATGTAGGGTGGACCATAAGATCAGAGCATCAGAGATGGGGAGGTGGACAGAATCTCAGAGGCTCTCTAGTTCAGTCCTATCATTTTCTAGATTAGGCCAAGGGAGATTGTGAGACTTGCTTTAAACTATTCAGGTAGCAAGTGCCAGAGACAGGATTCGACCCCAGGTCCTCTATCTGCAGGCCAGAATTCTCTTGGACAGGGGAGAGGAGAGAGGGAAATGCGAAACGTAAAAAGTTGGAAGGCTGGTATCTAGGCTTCACAAGACTGAGGAGTATGTGGTAACCAGTTCTCCCCTCCCCTCCCCTCATTTCAGCCACTGACAGGCAGCTTTTGCTCCTTTCATTTAATTCCGTCTGTCCTGATGAGGACAAAGCACATTCCTTCATATAAAAACCGTTCCCTAAGGAAAATGCTCTGCCTCCAGTTGTGAAGTGGATTGATGCTTTCCAAGCCCCTGGAGCCTCAGCTGACAGCCCCAGCCCCAGTTGCTGTTTCAAAGGAGAGATGGAGAAAAGGGAGGCTGGGGGAAGTGGGATGAACAGACAGAGAGGATGGAGCAGGAGGACTGTTTTCTTAGTTGCCTTCTCCAAATAAGGATGAAGAAGGAGATAGGGGAGCAGGAGGTGAAGATATAGGAAAGGCGATGATGAGATTCCTGCTGTGGGCTGACAGCCCCAGACTGTCTTATCTACGCAGAAATACATGGCAAGTACTTGTCTTGAGGTCCGCGTTCACTCCTTGCACATTTTGTTAGGGAGCAGATCCATTTAAACCATTCCTTCCTGTTGTCTGGGCAGGGATTGAGATAAATACCAAATTTCAGAAGCTTTCAATCATCCATGGGAGTCAAAAAGGTTTTTTTTGGTTCAACAGCGGGTGTTTAAGAAGCTTCTCCTCTGCTAGGCTTTCTGGGCTAGGCACTAAGGAGTCCAAAGTAAAAGGCAAACTCATCTTGCCTTCAAGAAGTTTCCAGGCTGCTGGGGTGGGGGTGGGGGGCAGGGATGCGGGGGAAGGAACAACAAGAGCCCAGATAAATAAAATACACAGAAAATATATCCAAAATTATACTGCTAGATAAGGAGGTGTGAGTCTTGGGGTCTGAGTACCTGTGCAGGTTGAGCATAACATGGAGCCCAAGCTTGGGAATTAGAAGTCTGCAGTTCTCTGAATCTCCAGTTCCTCACTTGTAAAGTGTGTGTGTGTGTGTGTGTGTGTGTGTGTGTGTGTGTGTGTGTGTGTGTGTGGTGGGCAGGGTTTGCACCATCTGCTGTAAGATAGTGTTGGGAGGAGCAAATAAGATTTTATATATACACAGACACACGTGTGTGTATATACATGCACACACACACACACACACACACACACACACACAAATATATGGTGCTTTGCAAATCTCCTAGTCCTATATAAATATCAGCCAGAAAGAAAGAAAACAAACCCCAGGCAGCTTCAGAAGGGTGGCTGAGTCTGTTTTGTTTTGTTTTGTTTTGTTCCCCCTCCCCTCTCCCCTGAAATTTAATCTCATTGAGTGTCTAGAGAGAGCATTTTTTAAGAAAGTGAATGAAGCTTGAGACACAGAAGCCAGACAGGTAAAGATGGCATGTGTTGTCTTTTTCAAATCCCCATACAGTTCAGCCAGTTGTCTTTTTAAAAAGATGTAAATGGCATATGGGGGGAAGAAAACCATAAAGGCTTACTTTGAGCAATAGCAAAATAATAATAATAATAATAATAATAATAATAATAAGAAGAAGAAGAAGAAGAAGAAGAAGAAGAAGAAGAAGAAGAACAGCAACAGCTGGCTTTGAAATTAATTTGAAAACAGCCCTAATCGACAACAGGTACACATCCATGAGGTGAAGTCATTCCTGGCACCTTGCAGTTGCAGTTGCAGTTGGGGGAAGCACTGGGATCCAGGAAAATTACACCAAGTATTATATTTTATGATTTTCTTTTTCCTCTCCCTGTGTGTGGATGCACAACCATTACAGACATGCCCTACACCTGTAAGATTCAGCAGAGGAGGCAGTGGCAGGAGGGAATAGCCAGTGATTTAGCAGGAAATTCTGCTCATTGAATCAGGCTGGGAACAGCTGGTAGAGAAATCATCCCAAGAACCCAGCTAATCTACCCGAGGTATGTGAGTGAGCCTTAAACATTTTTGCATGCACCCAAGAGAAGATTAGACCTCAGGGTCTCTTGACCAAGGCAAGAGCTTGGGACGACCTGGGGGGATGGTTTTCAGGAAACGGTGGGGGAAAGCTGATGATGAAGAGCCCCACCTTTCAATATTATTTGGGGTGACACTTTGCCTTCTAACCATAGCTTTGCTTCCTTGGACTCATACTGTGTCTGCTTTCAAAAGTCTCAAGGTGAGGTTCAGGGGAAGTTCATCCCTGGAATAGTCTGGCCTCTCCGTTTAGAGAACAGGACATTGGTATAAGTCTGGGTGTAGCTAGGCCAATGGTCACCATGGGGGGCCTTGCAGGGCTATTGCCCAAAGCACTGGGCCCCCTCACACTTTTATGGGCTTTATTGGCTGTATTTTGAAAAAAATCTTCTACACAGCACTTCTAGCTGGGGAGAGAGATTGTGCTTCCTTTAGGCATGGAGGAGCCATTTGGCAAGAACATTGATCTGCCACCATCAGGACAGAACATGGCAACCCAGTAGAATTACAGGAAAGTTGTGCCCTGCTCTAAGTGACCCAGGGATTAGCCGATACAATGAAGATCATTGTAGGGTTGGAGAATTGTCTGCACCCCTAATCTGGTTTCCAGCAGAACCCGGGATTTTACTTGCTTGTTTTTTCAGCCGACATCCTCCTGTTGGAACTTCCATTTTGGAAAATGGGAAACTAAATCTTCTTCCTCACTCTGCAGCCCCAGCCCCAGCCCGAGCCCCAGCCCCAAATACTGATGTGCAGAAAGATCTTCCTGCTTATGGAGAAGAATGGGGGTGGGAGGGAGGAAATAGGCAAGAAACACCACAAAAACAGCGTTTGGACCAAGCCCATCCAGCCCAGGAAACTGAAAAGCCCCCAATCCAAATGGCTTATGATCAAAGGGGATGATGGGTTGTGTGGGCGGAAGGTGCTGCTGACGCTGTTAGACCTTCCATGATGGAAACATTGCACTGGGATCCAGCACCTGCTGCTTGGAAATGAGAGTCCCCCCCCCCAACTTAAATCAGGGAAAAGCATTTGGTGAAGGAGTTAGAATCTGCTGGCTTGGGTGCCTTGGAACAGGGGCCAGAGCCCAGGACAGAGGATGGGAATTTTCCAATGAAACTGAGCTGGGCCACTGGGAGACATTGCCTCTCCACTTGCTGACTCCAACCTGATTTTAATTTGGGGCACCCAGCGTTTCCAGTTTTCTGTGGCAAAGTGAAGACTTTCTTAATTCCAGGAAGAGGATCAGCAAATGAACTTTGGCCTGGTGCCTCCCCTGGTGGCTCATTTCTCCTCAAGGGTGGGGCCGATCTTGAAATTTCTGTTCCTAATCCCTTCTTGGACCTCATGGCCTCAAAAGGCATGTTCTCCAGCTCCATTGTCCTTCTCGGGGCAGCACTGACCATCAGGCCTTCTGCTTGTCATATGCCAAGCTGGCACATATGAAAAAGCCACAAGAACTTCCAGAGAGGATCAGTTGGAACCGAACAGGAAGGGAGAGCCGCACCCATGCACAGCAGTGAAATACAGTGGAGTAGACTCTCATCTTGTGCAGAGCTGTTTTTTTGTGACATAGCATGGTACTCTGGGACCCCCAGCTCCAAGGGGAAGGAGCATGTCCTGCTCTGGCATCCAGGACTAGAAATCTACCACAATTCTGTCCTTCAGCCTTGAGCTCCTGTTGCCACTTCCAAAGGCATGCTCGGGTCCCTATCTGGAATGTGCCCTCTGCCTATCCCCATCTCCTTAGAGTCCTAACCCAAACACTGCCTGTTCTGTGGAGAATTTAAAATAAAAATAAAGCATGATTGGAAGATGAGATAGTGGCAGACGAGAAGTAATTCAAGAGAAATCAGCTTAAGTGCTCTTACTATTTACTGGTAGAAGGGGCTGAGTTTGCCAGCTCTTGGGGACATGGTGATAATCTCGAGGAGGATGCTATCCCCTATAGGAGGAAGATTGCATCTGAATGTGTACCCCCTTGGTTTTGGAGTATAGGGACCAACATACTCTTTTTCTATCTAGTTAGAGGGAAGCTGAGAATTCTTGATGTTTCACTTCAGTGCCTAAACACAGTTAAGGAGGAGGGAGAAACATCATGATGCCTGGAAAAGAGGGAGAGGAAGTGATGGAGAACCAAATTATGAGTCAGGAAGACCTGGTTCTGAATGTTCCTTTGGACACATCATAGCTCTTATGACCCTGGGAATGTCTCATACCTTACTGAACCTCAGTTTCTTCATCCATAAATGAGGATAATAATAGCACTTGTCCTGCAGGATTGCTGTCAGGATCAAGAAAATGATGGTGGTGATGTTGTCCTGTGTGAACTTTGCAGTGGTTAAACCACTGTATAAATGAATGAAGTTTAGAACTTGTATGAGATATAACACCCAGTATTCCCATCTTCATTCCTGCTGCTTGGACAAATGGGAATTTGAGTGGGAAGTCCTGAAAGTCATAGTTAAGAGTTGCAAATGTGGTCAAGGTTAGAGAGAAAGGGATGTCAAGGTAATATGAGGGTGGTGACATGTTTCCTTGTTGAGACAGTCTGCTAAGATCATTCTCTTCCTTGATTGGTTAGATGAGACTAGACACATGAGATGAGGAAAAACATTTCCCCTATGAAGTCAGAGTTCCCACCAGATCCAGATCCCTAGATTTCAGGATTAGACAACGATCTCTCCTGCAGACTTCGTGTATTCATCTGATAAATAGCCGTGATGGATTGCGAGTTGAGCTTCTTGTCAAGATGTGTTGTTGACATTCTTTCTCATACTGTAGGGGGAGACTCAGGCTGTATATTTTTTAGACCAGATGGATTTGGATCAGTTCTCTGTCTGGGATAATTTTCAGAGTCTAAGAGAGGTAGATTCTCATTTTTTCAGTAGATGGTTTATTTTTATGCTTTGCTTTCTTGTAGGCAAGAAGACTTGCTTTGAGTCTATGCTAAGACTAAAACAACTGCTCACAGTACCTGGTGACACTGCCTCCTTACAAACGATACTTCATCTCCCTACTCTAAGCTTTCTCCACTGGCTATCCCCTAGGTCTGGAATTTTCTCCCTCCTCTCTTCCTTCTAGACTCAAGTATCTGCTCAAATCCTACCTGGTGCATAAAGCCTTTCACTGTCCTTAACCTTCATGTTTTCCCTCTGAGACCTTCCCCAAATGATTTTGGATGGATCTCATTTGGTCATAGTTGATTGCATGTTGTCTTCAGTAATAGATTGTGAACTCCTTGAGAAGGGATTTTTGTTTTTTGCTTTTCTTTGTGTACTCTGAGCTTAGCATAGTGCCTGGCATGTAATAGGTGCATAATAAAAACTAGTTGGAAAAAACTTCCACTTTTCAGATTACATTCTGTTTTACCTGATTTCCTTTGTGGTCATCATCAATAACAATGAACAAAAGAGGAGACTGTCTGTCCTTTTTAGGCAATTGTATGATCTTGATAATAAAATCTTCTCTAGAAAGCCATCTGTGAAAACTTCTGAAATTATCATGGAGGATGCCCTCTATGGATACATAGATCATTCTCATCAACATTTTCTAGAAATAGGACAGGAAGCACATGGCTGGATGCTTGCTGATGTAGGCTCCATAGCCTTGTTACATAATAATGCCATCTGGGTTCCCCCCACCCATTCTTTTGAAACCTTCCCCTCTTTGAAATATCTTGAATACTTAATCCTCAAATCATATTGCCTCTGGCCTGCATTTCTTCTCCTATTTTCTGGTCAGGTTCAGCCATTGTTCTTGGGTTATTTCTTTCTTCTTCCTGATCTAGCACATCAGGTTCTGAGGTATTAGGAGTTGCAATGTAGTGTCAGATGCAGTGTGGCACAGTGAATAGAGAGTGGGGCTTGGAGGCAGGAAGACCTAGCTTCTAGTGAATGGCCTTGCCTTTGTCCTAGGGAGCACACCACTCAGCCCTCGTTTTGTGGCCAGTGGGCCTGTGCCAAACATCAGGGTGAGCAAAAGTAAAACTGTTCTTTCTAAGATTATTGAAATCTTTTTAACTGGCAGCTCTGACAGTTTTTTCTTCATTCTCATCCTTCTCAATCCCTCTGCTACTTTGAAAACTCTTTCCTACCTGCTCCTCTTTGAGTTTTCCCAATGCTTCTCTCTCCTGATTATCTTTCTGCTTGTCTCCCTGCTCCTGTTCATCCTCCTTCCCTGGTTCATCACTCACAGGATGACTCCTAATGAGGAGTGCTGCGTCCTAAGGTGTCCTGTACCATCCTTTCTCTTCATCCCCTCTCTACTCTTGACCTCATCAAGCTCCATGGGTTTCACTCTTCTATGTAGCTCTCTCATAAATCCCTATCCCCAGGCTCAGTCTCTCCAACCTGTGCTTCAGTCTTACATCGACAACAGGATATTTGACATTTCAACTCAGACGCCCCTAAAATACCTCAAGCTCAAACAGGCTAATGTAGAACTCATTCATTGGATGCTGGTCTATGACTTTGCACTGGCTAGAGAAATTAGGAACAAGGACCCAAGCTCCCCTACCTTATTGTCTTTCTGTGTTGGTGGCTCTTTCATACCTGGTTTCCAAGGCTAAAATTCCTTCCCTACAACTTGTATCAGATGAATCTAAAACACAGAGTTTAAGAATTGGCAAGGAACACAGAGGCCATCTGGTCTGGCGTGACTTTGCTTTGCGGATGACAAGGAGAAGCTGGCTATTTATCCCTTATCTCAATATGGAACTTGGAAAGTCCACTCTACAAATCCAGCCTCTGATCCTTGTCTCTCCCCCTTGTTCACTGGCACACTCCTATTCTGGGGGCTTATCATGGCTTTTGGTCATATGGCAGCTCCTTACTCTCAGTCTGCCTCCCCCACTCTAGTTTTACTTGCATCTACACCTAGATTTAATCCATGGTATGTCACCTTAGTGACCTTGGTAACTCAGTCCCTGGACCTCCATTTTCTCATCTCACTGAACCTGTTTTCTCATCTCTCTCACTGAACCTGTTCGCCTAGGTGCCTCCAATGTCCCTTCTAGCTCTCTGAAAGTGATCCTGCAATCCCAGAATCTTTTCACTTCCTCACCTGCTATTTCTGACCTGTAAACCTTATTCATAGGTAACTTCAAACCTACAAGTTTTCCACTACCACTCCAGGGCTGCCTCAGCCATTGGCCAACTCAACATGTCTTAAGTTTATTATGTTTCACCCTAAATTGAACTGATTTACCTTATGACAAATTTTACAGTGTACCACCCTGGCTAACCCTCCCTTCTCCACAATCGTACTCTGCCCAGATGGACTCCTTATCTCATACCATCACACAATCCAAATTGTTTTCCCCCTCTTCACTACTAGTTATGCCCAATCTTGGCTTCTTATCTATTCATTCATTGAATTCTTCTATTTCTGCCTGAGGAATCACAGTTCGCCTCCTCTCCCATATTGATGATCTTCACTTCATCTCTTACTCTTTCCTCTCTCTTACCTCTCAGATCAAGTCAGTTATCCGTCGTCGTCATCGTCGTCGTCATCATCGCCATCGTCATGTGTATGTGAAAACAGAGACACAACATTATTTATCATCTTTCTTCCCAAGAAAAATTGGGGCCATTCAGCATTAATACCTTCAGCACCCCTCCACCATTGTTCTTCACTTCTTAGAGTAGGTCTCAGAGTAGGCTGAAGGTCTGGGTTTAGAATTCCTGTTCTGACAGTCATTTAATTTACATGGGCTTCAGTTCCCTGATCTGCAAAATTGGGTCATGGAAACACACGCACTGTGGTGTGTGCCTTTTAGCTCCAGCTCTATGCCGCTATGATTATCAGGCACATTTTTGCTACTTCTAGATTTGGAATAATCTCTGTAGAGAATCCCTCTATCTGCATTCTTGTCCTAGTTCTCCTTCCTCCCTCTAGGGTCTTGTCCCTCTTCCTCATGTATCATCAATATCTCTGTCATCAGTGGATTCTCTATTTTCCTACAAATTGCCTTGGGTCTCCCCAATTCTTTAAAAGGAAAAGATCCCTTGACCCCATTGGCTCATCCAATCACTATGCCATTTATCTTCCCTTTCGCTGCAAAGTATCCTTAAAAAAGTTGTCAATGTGCATCACTTTGCTTCTTCTCTCCTCACAGCTCTTCTACTCAGATAGCTTTCCACTATGACTAGTCTCCAAGGTCACCAATGACACTCTAGTTGACAAATCCAATGATTCCTTGGATCTCATTGCAGAACTCATCTTTCTTGACTTTTCTGAAGCTTTTGGCTATTAATAATAATCTCTTGATTCTCTCTGATTTTTCCTGTATTTAGTTTATATGCAGTTGTTTATTTGTTTTCTCCCCCATTAGACTATAAGCTTCTTGAGAATTGGGACTGTCTTTTGTCTCTTCACATTCCTAGCCTTCAGTGCAGTGGCTGGCACATAATAAGGGTCTAACAATGTTTCTTGCCAGATCGACACTGTCGATCCCCTGCTTCTCCAGACTGCTCTCGCTCCCTTGGCCTCTCCTGCTTCTCCTGCACTCACTTGCAATCTTCTTCCTGCCCACTTGCAATGGGCCTTTCCAGAGGGCCAGTCCTTGGCCCTTTTCTCTTCTCTCCCTACAATCTCCCTTCACTGTCTCCTTTGTGTCCATGGCTCCGAGTGTTCTCTTTATGCAAATGCCTCCCCAGTTTGCAGCTTTGGTCCAGATCTCTTTTCTGAGCTCCAAACCTACATCTCCATCTGCCGACATACAAGACCTCTCTCTCCGGAAGGAAGCCCCATTGCCACCTCAAATGCAATATGTCCCGTGCTGAGCTCATTATCTTTCCCTCTAAATCTGTTCCTCCTTCTCACTTTTCTATTTCTGTCAGTGGTATCACAGTTCAACCAGTCGCCCATGTCTGTGATCTTCGTTTTCTTTGACTCAGATCTAATCAGTTACCAAGTCCTGTTGATTTCGTCTCTGAGCATTTCTCAAATCTGTCCTCTCCTCTCTCTAATCACTTCAGGGCCTCATCACCACCTGCCTGGACCATGCAGCTTAGATCTTTTTTTTTCTTCTTCCTCCATATTCCTCTTCCCATATATCACTCATACTGCTACTAGCAAAAATGTCTGCAAACCATGTTTTTCCTCTTGCTACTCCTCAGTAGGAAAAATGAAGAACAGACCCAACGCCCCAACAAAACTTTAGCTTCCTAATGCCCAGCAAGTAAAGTTTGATCTTCTCTACCGGGCATCCAGGGCTCTCCTTAATTGGCTGCTCTCCCTCCTTCCTTTCCTCTCTCCTGTGTGGGCCTGGCACCAGGAAAAGGGGCCTTACTATTAGAGATGTCTTCCAGTGATACGGAAATGGGCTTCCTTTGGAAGTGGAGACCATAGTAGAGGTTTCATGATGGCAAGCATATGCTACAACCCCAAGAATCCTCTTGTGTTTCCAGACAGGCTTCATTTCTTCTCTGTTGTGCTACCGCAGTACAGGTCTGCTTCATGAACAGACCAAGGCCTGTAGCGATATTTAGGGTCTCATTTGTTAATCATCTTCTCATGTCACCAGAGAAAGCAATGCCATTTGGGACTTAAAGTCAAAAAGACCTGGGTTGAAATTCTGCCTCAGATAGGATTGGTGTGAGCATCAAATGAATTAATGTATGGAAAGTACATTGTAAGCCATAAAATAGTGTGGAAATACGAGCTATCACTGCTATTACTAGGCTATGGCCAGGATAACTCCTGTGACTATTAGTAGAGTTCCATATCTGGAGTATATACTAATGAAGATGGGGCAGAAAGCCCTGCTCCATCTGCAATAGGTTGTATCTCAGTGGCAGGCATCTTGTACAACTCAGGGCAGAGTCTTCCACAGGCACATCCCATGCCCAGTCTCAATAAACCAATTCATGGAGGAACTGGTTTATCTTTTAGTTAGCCCTTTCTAATTAGACAGTGATCTACAAGGAACATAGCTTTGAGAAGCCGCTCAACTCCTTTATTCTAGAGTTTCACCATAAACTCTGTGATTTGATCCATGCATCAGAAGTCTAGTTCCAAGCTATTCTAAAAGCAGAAGGCCACTGAGGACACAGGGTCTGGTGGCACAATTAGCTTTGAACTGAGCAAGCATTTATTAAGCATCTGCAGTGTACCAGACACTATGCTAAGCACTGGAGATATAAGAAAGGCAAAAGACAGTTCTTCTCAGAGAGTTCACAGACTAATGGGCAGGGGGCACAACATGCAACAAGTATGTCCATACAACATGCCAAGGGATGAGATAAATGGAAGGTCATCTCAGAGGGAAGTTACTAGTGTTAAGGGAGAACAGGAAAGGATTCTTCCCTTCTGACCAAAAATTTTAAAAAGCAAAACTGCCCAATCCCTGATGACATCTAATGTTGTATGGTGTGCTCTGTCCTAGTAGTCCCCCACCTCTCTTCCTTGAACAATAAGCCATGTTTCATCATGTGACTTCCAGGACATTCTTCAAGTTTTTACTCATTCAATGTCCTATTTCCTTTGGGGGATATTTTCATGTACATTATTGTGGTTATTGTGTATATTGCTCTTCTGGCTCTATTTACTTCACTGCATCAGGTCAGATAAACCATCTGGGATGGGGGGAGGGGATGTCATACTGAACCAATGGCTTCCTCTTGCCATTCCTTGGTGGAACATTGATGGAACTATCACTCTCTTGTTGAAATAAGCAGCTCCTGTTGCTCCTGGCCTTTCTGTATTATTCTAAAAATCCTGGTGCGATGATTACCTTTGTCTTTCCCCCCTGCAAACACCATTTTCCTGTAAGTCTGTGCTTTGAGGCAGTATGTTTGCCAGGGTATTATTAATTCCCTAGATATAGATTACTCGAAAAAAAAAAGATCCAGGAATGCTCAGTGCACATGGGATCCAGATGGTAAACGTATGTCCTTAAACCATATCCTTAAATCATTGTGGCCCATGTAGCCCATCCCCAGGTATTGAGCCCATCTCAAATGCTTCTGCTATGTCTCCAGTACAACCTGGATTGGCAGTAGTCCCCACACATAACAGTTTCTACGGAAGTCGATAATGAGAGTAGTAGGTAATGGGCTACTCCAAGGACCACTTCTTATTCCTCAGTCTTTCTCCAAAATGCCCATGTCATGATGGAATGTAACAACAACAACAACAACAACAATAAGCAAACCTGAAAGCAAACAAACAAAACAGAGCTTTCCTGAATGGGGGGGGGGACTTCCTAAGATCCCATGGGGCGATTTCTGTTCTGGCCCCTGAACCCCACAGGACTCCCCCTCTCTCCTTTGATCTTTCTTCTCTCCCTCTGATCACCATCCCATCCACCATAAGCACTGATTCTATGCCTCCTCTCATCTTTCTCCAACTTCCCACGAAGATTTTTAGAAAAGACAAAGCGAGATCTTTCAGTGGCTTTAATGACTATTGCCACCCTCAGATCATTCTGGGATTTAGTGTTTCTGACATTCTAATTCTCCTCCTCATATTTCTCCTCACTTGCTTCCACTTTTCTGTCTTCTGGATTTATCTTTTTAAAACCTGAGTTGGTTTGTGATTTTTCTCTGCAGTCCAGTTACCCTTAAACAACTCTGACCATGCCCACCCCATCCCTTCTCCCTCAGAATAATCTGAGTTTGTGTTGTCTAAATTTTCATCTTGAAAGCATTCCCTCCCTTTTTGGCCAACTTCCTTTGCAGAATTATAGGATTTGAGATCCCACCTAACCTTTCTCTCTCCTCTGAATTTTGCTTTCACAAAATCCAGGGTGCACCTCGGGGTACTTGCCTGGATTTCTCCTGTTTATCTCTCCTGACCTTGGAAATGACATGCCCACATCCATCCCAGTTTCCTGTTATTTTTCCTGTATTTTGGCAACCAGTTCCTCCTTTCTGATCAGAATCAGTTCCAGTTTGTCATGTTTTCTGCCTTTTGAAGAAAGAAGTTATCATCAATTCAAATAAAGGATTTATTAGTTTTTCTACTTTGAACAGAGTCAGGACTTCAGTAGATATCCAGTTAGTTGGTGTTTCCCATAAGTATATCACACTTCTTGATCTGTGCCTGGAACTCATCCATGTGCTCCTTCTGGCTGGCTGGTCTACAGTATAACTCTACCACAATATCCTTTTTGTTTTTTTCCTCTGCTCTGGTTCATTAATTTCCTAATGGAGTATATCTTCTTGACATAAAACTGAACTCCACTACTCCCTAAATTTAATCTATAACTTTTGAATAAGGTATATGCTTTCAGAGCTATATTCCAGAAATAGGTTACATCTCTCCAAGCCTCAGTGCTGTCTATGACATCAAATCTGCCTCCTTGAATTAAACTCACTAGTTCATCGTGTTCCTTACACATAGTCTGGACATTTGTGTATAGACATTGAGTCATAGACAGATATTTCTACTGTCTCTCTCCTCAGACATTACCTGCTTGGATTTCTGAACTTCCCTCTGGGTAATCTTGTTATACTCTATCTCTTACCCTCCATAATGTCTTGCTTAGTTGGTATATGTGTCATTTGATGGATTTGAAGAAGCATGGACACAACATAGTGTCTTTTGATGGATTCGAATAGTTTTTCTCCATCTCCCTACTCCCACCACAGTATTCAAATTAAAGCCTACTTAACCAAATCTTTACATCTCCAAGTAAATAGATTTTTTCAGGCCATCATAAGAAGCCTATTCTTGACCAGATTTTTTCCATTCCTGTGCTTGTATTCCTAGACGCAAAAATCATCGTCCCTTCCCTTGACATCGTCTTCTTAACTCACTGTTTATTTCTGTGGGGACCAATTTCTAACTGGGGAGTGTTAACTAAGCGGCTCACCACAATACCGGGGCAAGGAAAGAGACCGGCAGCCTCCCTCAAAACAGAGCAGGATTTCTTTAACAGGATCAGTAGGATTAAGGGATAGGAAATAAAATGGGAAAAGGGAAATTAGACAACTTGGATACCACCACCGCTCAGGAATCATCTGAGAATACACAGCAGCATCTTCCACCTCCTTCCAGCTTCCAGCTAGAAAGCTGGAAAAAAAAACCTCCCTTCTTCCCAGCACACCCCACACAGCCCCCAGCCAATGGCATGGCCACTCTGACAGTTGCATGACTGCCCTCACTAGGCTTCCAATCATTATAATTTTGCCAGGCCCATGTAGGCGTCGGCGAGTGGTGATGACATGAGGTACCCGCACCATGGCAATGGTCTACAACCAGTGGGTGGAGCACCTTGCAGTTTGTGGAGCCCCAGGCCAGTGCGCACTGAGGTTTCTTTTTTTTTTTTTTTTAAATTCTAGCCAAAAGATGGGGTCATAAAAACCTCAAATAACAATTAATTCATTACATTTCTTATATGTTCCCCTTCTGAATTTCCTGCCCTCAATCTGTAGCAGTGATGGAAATCCTATCCTCAGGGCATTAGTTCCTTAGTACGTCATATTCTTTAGAGATGTTCCTTATAATAGCATTTTTCACCTCCACATGAATCACCAGAAATGGATTTAGGTGGTTAGATTTAACAAACATTAGGAGCATCTCCATCTAGTTCCAGATTCATAACCCAGAAAAACAACTTGCTTTTCTATTGGCCATGTTGAGTCAACCAGTGGCTTCATCAGAATTTTCCTCAAGGAGTCAACAAGCTTATTCCTTCTTCCTATAACCCAGACTGGATGCCTTTTTCCTGACACTAGAAGTGGAACCTCATCATCATTCCATAGAGCACAAGCATCTTATTCCTCCCACTAGCATCAGACTTTATCTTTTATGGAAGCCACAACAACAAAACTCCCCCAAACCGAGTCATTTCTCTTTCTTATTTCTTGTGTCCTCTGTGCTACATTCATAAGTCTTCTAGCCTTCTGACACAAATTGGTCAATTTCCTCTGTCTCTTTAGAATATTTTTCTCTTGGAGTCATCCTTCCACTCTTTTAAGGAATGTGCCATTGTCCTTGATGAGCCGGGGAGTAGAGAGGTGTCTGGATCTCCAGTATCTTCACTTCCTCCTCTGGCAGGGCACCAATACCACATAGTTGTTACTGGGCATTGGAAGAAATACAAGCATGACATAGAGTCTTCGGTTCATCTGAATATTCTTCTCGCCTTGCATGTTTGCCTAAATCGAGATGGCTGGCCTTTTATTGCTCTTGGTGTTAAATAGGAAGGAAAGCTGTCTGGTCTCTGTCCCAGGTTTCTGTCATCTAGAAAGGACATTTTAAAACTGGTATCACCTCTCTGCTTCCCTTTTTGTGTTTTTTTCAGTCCTTTCTCATATAATCTGGCATAACTTGCTTAATATTTGATTTAAAATTTTAAAAAAATCTACCATTATACCATAACAGCTTTCAATTGTTATATTTGAATAGGACTTTGATAAAAATCTATCTTTCATTCATTTTTCATTTTTCTTTTTCTTCTATCTCAATGAGTCAGACAATAGATTCTGCCTGGTTACTGCACTGTCATTTGCTATCCATCTTCTCATTTAAAAGAGTTGATCCCCAACCCTCCCAGTTGTTGGGGTGAGGCATCTTCTGAGTGCTGTTATCACTTTGTCTGCCTCAGTTTCCTCATACGTACAGTAGGAATAGTAACTGTGCCTACCTTCCCTGATTGTTGTGAGGATCAAATCTGTAAAATGCTTTGTAAATGCTTTTAAAACCCTATAGAACTGATCCCTATTATTATGGCTCTTTCTTCTGTTTTTGTTTTGTTTTTATTAAACATAAAGCTTTGAGAGTTGGGGAAGTCAGGTACAGTGCAAACAGTGATTGGAGTTTATTGGCCTCACAGCAGCGGTTACTGGAGCTGTCAAAGATTTGGCCAATTCTGTTTTTGAGGGTTCGCCTAGAGAACCTAAAAACTTGAAGTCAGTAGACACTGGGACTTGGTTCAAGTCTAAATCAGGACGGCTTGACATTCTGTCCAAATCACACATATTTTCAAGCCTCAGAAAAATAAGACACTTTCTCAGATTTTGCTGTTAGGGTTCTTTCACACATCTCTGGTGGGGGCATTGTTCCAAAAGTGCTCTTTAGTCTGATGAGTTCAGGCAAAATGAAGGCGAAAGAGGCATCGGGCGATAGAAGAAAGAGTCGGACTTGGGCTTGGATTCAGAGGACGTGGGCCTGGATCTTGCCTGCTGTACATTCTCATGTCACCTTGGGCAACTCATATTCCTTCTCTTGCTTTCAGTTTCCTCAATTCCAAACCGAGGGGGGCTGGACCAGGAGGCCTCTGAGGTTCCTTCTGGATCTGGAGCTATGGTCCTGCAGAGGAAATAAGTTTGGATACTACCAGTTTGACCATGGCCACATCATCCATCACCATATATTTGTTTCTTCCTCTAAAAAAGAGAAATAGTACACAGTGGAATTGGACTTGATAGTGTCTGAGGTCCCTCCCAGCTCAAATAGAACAAAGATAGCAATTTATAGCTTTTATTTGATTTGATTCCCACAGTAATCTTTTGAGGTATGGAGAAGACTGAAGCTCCTCTGTGAGCAAGGACTCTGTGAGCCTATAAACAATGTCATATGGCTAACAGGTATTAAACGCATCCTGACTCCAAATGGAGCACTCCTTGTTGTATATGATACAGCCTCTTGAATAAGATTCTGCTCTAAGATGTTGATCCAGATTAATTCAGGTCAAAATAGATCATATGAATAATTAATATTAAAACCAAAATAAAAAACCCTTTTTTACAGCATTTTTTTAAAAAAAAATCTTTTTTTTAACTTGAATTTTTCAGAAAATAGTTTTTTCATGAAAAAAATACATTAATTCTATGCCACTCTTTGGGTTGGAATGAACCAGAAGACCCCTTGGAAGAGTTAGTGGGCAAGAAGGAAACGCGCAAAGCAGAGGGAGACAAGTTGAAAGAACTTCTGCTGAACTCCGGAAGACTCCAGAGCCTTGACATCAGAGCCTTCTCTAAATTCCATGGTATCCAGAGCCAAGAATAACCACCTGGTCCAGCTTCCAGGCTGTCCTTCATGTCTCCAAGATGAACCTCCATCTAATTCGGCTTTCTTGACTGGAAACTTTATTCCCCAGTTCTCTTCCATGGTGCTCTGAGGCAGAAGAGGTGAAGAGGAGGTCATGACTTTGAAGGTCGATGAAGTTTATAATGTTCTGGACCCAGGCTCCAGTTGAACTGATACTGTTTTCCATGCTTCGGGCTGACCAAACAAAGTCTTGGGAACTTGGCCACAGAGAGCGTGTTGAATCTTTGAATTACGAGGGTGAAAAAGAGAAATATTGATTATCTTGGCAATGTTTACACTGTCATCAAGGTGGTTTATGGCCAGGCTGATCATTTGGAGAAGTGTTGAAAAAAGCAGGAGGGTCAAGGATAGTTCAAGGAGGAGAATCAAGCTTGTAGGCAAGATGCCCAGCTTCTTAAAGGACCCTCAGCAAAAGGCTTAGGACCTCCCCTGGGAGCCATGACTTTGGCAGATGGACATGGATGGGACTTTCCCATGGTTACTTGGATCTATGGTGAGGTCCAGGACCTGATATGACCCTTTTCCTCATTGAGTAGTAAAGGGTTTGGGGGATGAGGATAAATAAGTGCAAATTGTCCAGTCTTTCTCCAGAAGGAAAAATCCATGTTAGAACAGATCATAAAATCATAGAATTGTAGCAATTATTTGGTCCAAACTCCACCTGAAAAGCAAATCCTTTCTACAACACACCTTATAAATGGGCATCTAGTCTTTGTCACCCATTGGGGCCCATCCCATTTAGAGGTCTCATTGTTAGGAAGTCCCATTCCCCTGCCCCCATTCAATCCTAAATTTAGATTACCTGCCATTGCTCCTACTTCTGCCCTCTGTGGCCAAGCAGAACAAGTGCAATCTCACTTTCATAGGAGAGGCTTTCCAATACTTTAATACCGCTATAATACAAGCAGTCTTTCCTTCTTCAGGCTGGACATCCCCAATCCCTTCAGTCTATCCCCCTTTTGGGGCCCTTATTATCTTGATGGTCCTTCTGTGGAGACGTTTCAGTTCATTAATATCTTTCCTAAACCACAGTGCCAGGAATGGAACACAATATTCATGGCTTGTTTAGTCATTCAATCATGTCCAACTCTTTGTGACCCTGTGGACCACAGCATGCCAATGATGTCCATAGGGTTTTCTTGGCAAAGATATTGCAGTGGTTTGTTATTTCCTTCTCTGATTCATGAGTTACCTCTATGCTTATATGCTTATAGTGATCTGCTAGGGGATAGCATTAATGTGACTTCTGATGTCAGAAACACACACATATGCATATCTATTCTCTTCCTTTGACTGGGTATTTGAGAATCTGGTGTTAAATTTTATTGAAGATTGGAGTTATGGGGCATGGATTAAAAATACCATTTTCCTTATTCATCAGCTTCCATATTCATCAGCTAGCCACCAATATTTTAATCAACCAACCAATCAATAAATATTTGTTAATCACCTACTATGTGCCAAGCCCTAAGCTAAGTACTGAGGATACAAAATATGCAAAAGATAGAGTCTGCCCTCAAGGAGCTTACAATTTAATGGGGGAGACAACAGGCATATGTATGTATGTATGTATGTATGTATATATATATATATAATTTATGTGTGTATACATATACATACAATATATATATATACACATACACATAAATATGTATGTGTGTGTGTTGCATACACATACACAAAGCAAACTATATACAGGATAAATTAGTGGATGGAAGGCACTGGAATTAAGAGAGGTTGGGGAAGGCTTCCTGTAGAAAGCAGGATTGTAGTTGGACTTAAAAGGAAGCCAGGGAGGTCAGTAGTTAGGCATGGAGAACAGCCACATAAAATGCCCCAGATTGAGAGATGGAACAGCCAGGCGGCCAGTGTCACTGGCTAGAAGAGTACATGGTGGATGAGAAGGTCTAAGAAAACAAGAAAGAGAGGAGTGAGCTACGTTATGAATGGCTTTGAATGCCAACCAGAGGATTTTGTATTTGATTCTAAAGACAATAAGGAGCCACTGGAGATTATGGAGTGGTGAGTTCACATGATCGGACCTTCAATTGAGGAAAATCACTCTGGTGCCTGAGTGGAGGGTGGATGTGATTGGGGAGACACTTGAGGTAGACAGACCTACCAGCAGCTATTGCAGTAATTCAGGGTCTGACACGGGGGTAGAGTGTCAGATGAGAGAAGCATGCGTTTTTTGAGAGATGTTGCAGAAGTGAAATTGGTAAGCCTTAGGAATGGCTTGGGGGGGGGGGCATTTAGGTGGTGCAATGGATAAAGCACCAGCCCTGGATTCAGGAGGACCTGAGTTCAAATCTGGCCTCAGACACTTGACACTTACTAGCTGTGTGACAGTGAGCAAGTCACTTAACCTTCATTGCCCCACCTAAAAACCAAAACAAACAAACAAAAAAAGAAATTGCTTTTATATGGGGGAGGGATATAAGAGATAGTGAGGGGTGGGGAGCAAATGAGGCAACAGTATTTAATTGATTATTTGATGGCCTCCACACCAATTTGCTCTAGTATCCAATGTATCTATATTGAGGACAGAAAGAAATGGGTTAAATTTCATGCAGGCCATGCTAATCCATGGTACTTGTGAATCTTGGGTGACTTGTGCAAGGAGGTCCCAAGGTTTGGAGCACAGATCACATTGTTGTCTCTAGAGCTTCGATCATCCTGGATGCTTTAACACAGAACCCAAGGAGTGCTATGGATGGGGACTCTCTCAAAATATATCCCAAGGTACATGTATTCTTTATGACCTTTCTTTTTCACCATGTCATGCTGATTTGGATGGTTTTAGCCGGTCTTATCTAATATCCAATGGGTTTAACGTGTCCTAAATGGGTGGCTTAGCTCGGTGCTTTGGATGCTATGGCTGGTAGGCACCGTACACAAAATGTTGTGATGATGATGCTATTGAGGTCAAGCATTGAAGGGGAAATTGCCAAAGAAGCCTGGGCTGGATTACTCATTCTTTTCAGCCAAATGAAGTTTGTCTCCTTGTGATGCCAGTTAAGCCTTGAAGATTAAACAGTATCTCTAGCAAATATCTTAACCATGGACTCAAGGAGCCAAAATAAAAAATGTTTTGCTATGGAATTTCATATATTCTAAGACAGATGTTTGTTTTTCTTCCAGATTCTTGACTTTGGGAAATGTAGTGCACAATTCCAACATGACAAAAAATAAAAATAAAATATTCCTGTTCCAGGCACCTCTAGCTTGCCCATTCCTACTTGAGGAAGACCCCGGTGATCATACTGAGGGAGGGGAATAATTTGTGATGAATCTGACCCTTGGTGCTGATTTGAGTGAATTGATCTTGAACCACTGCACAATTAAGGGTTTCAGTAGACATTTCTTGGCCAGAGCTAGAAGATGCACGAATTTCAGGGAAATGTCGCAGTTGAGACCCCTTCTCTGATATTGCTAGGACTTTTCCCCCACTTACCCCACTTGTTCACACCAACACCTACACCCTCTGCTCTGTTTCCCAAGGGAGACAATTGGAGGAGGAGTGCCTACTTGGGAAAGGTTCCCCCCTTCCCAGTGGTACGAGGCTGCTGTTGGCCGCTAGTAACCTTTGCCATGCCATGACTGGGAGAACCTGGCAACAGATAGAGAGGGTGATGAGTCCTGTTAACTCAGAATGTTGGTCAGAACTTAGAACTTTGGGTTTTTATAGTCCCAGGGTCCCCTCCTGCAGCTCCTGATAAAGCTGAAAGAATTAAGAGCTCATACCCCTAATGCTGATTAGGAGCCTTTTGAATAGTGGGGAGTGGCCATGAGGCCTTCTTCCTTGCCTCCTTGCTGTCTCTTCAGAGATTCCAGATACTTCCATTGAGGACAATCATAGGAGTGGGTTGACTGTTGAGAAGGAGGATTAAAAAGAGTTAAGCAATATAAAAAAAAATTATTCCTGGCCCAAAAGTCTATGATTCCTTCAATATTTTAGGTACCATACAGCTGGGTACTTGGCCTGAACAAGACTTGTTTGGATAACTACACTAATAATAATACTACTAGAACCAGCTGGTACTATAATTTGTTGTTTGTATTATATATATGTGTGTGTGTGTGTGTGTGTGTGTGTGTGTGTGTGTGTATGTATATATATATATATATATACAAACACACATATATAACATACATATTATATTATATATACTTTGATATTATATGTGTTTTATATATATATATATTTATATGTGTGTGTTTACTCCTCTATAAAATAAGAATGATAATATGTTCATTATGTACTCCACAAAGTTGTGGTGAGATGTCAATGAAACTATGTCTGTAAACCCTCTTTCAATTTTGATACTGAGACATTGAGGACTCATGGATGTGGGTCATCCTCTAGCGACACCAATCATTGCCCATCCTTCCCTTCACATCTCATTCCCCTCTCATCCTTGTCCTGCCACCTTGCGGTTGCTTTCATTTAGATCCTTAACATTCTGAGGGCATTAGTGTAGTGCTCAGCTGCCCAGTGATGGCAATGGAGTGAGGAGAGGGAAGCAAAATGATGGTACTACTATTACTATTCGCACCACCACCAGTACCACTACTACTACTACTAGCTAACATTTATATAGACCTCAAAGATTTACAAAGTACTTTACAATTATTGTTTAATTTGATCCTCACAACCACCCTGGGAGGGAGGTACTATTATTCTTCCCATTTATAGATGACTTGGAGTAGTTGCTAACTTCTCTTAGCCTAATTTCCTTTATGTGTAAAATATAGGGATTGGACTAGGAGAGCTCTCTAGGCCCTTCCAGTTCCCAGGTCTATGATCCTCAAGGCCTTTGTGGTCTTGGACAAACCCACTTCTTGCACTTCAGTTTCCTCATATATAGAATGAAGGTGTTAAACTTGATGACTGCTGCAGACTCTCTGAGCTCTAGATCTATGATCCTGATGTGCTGAGTGGCCTTAGATAAGTCACTGACTGTTCCTGAGCCTCAATGTCCTCTTCTGTAAAATTAGGGCATTAGACTTGATGACCTCTTAATTCTCTTCCAGCTTTAGCTTTATTTTCCTCTTCCATTTGGGGTCCTGTGTCATAACCTTCAAGGATCCAGGTTTACCATGATACTAGCACAAGGCATTATGAGGGTCACTGAATCTGTAAGCATTTGTGAAAAGTATTGAGTGAATGAAAAAACATTTATTGAACCCTTACTTGTGTGCTAGGTCCTATGTGATGGACAATGTGCTAGGCTCCATAGGCACAAAGAATGAAGCAAGTTGTTTTCTCCAGAACTTTGTATTCTAACTAGGATGTTGGAAGGGCTCACTCTGACAAAGACAGAAGCAAGTTCAGTAATGTTTTGTGGCATCTTGACAAGGTGCTACCCCCAACTACAGGAAACTGTGACCTCCTTGAGAGTAGTAATTTGGTTTTTTTTGTTTGTTTGTATTTCCCCTTTGTCTGTATCTACACAACTCAAGCACTGAAATGGAATCTCTATCTCTTCCTAAGCAATGCAACCTGCATCACCCGTGCTTTACCCATAATGGATAGCAAGTGCGTGTTAGATTAGACTGGAGGATGGTGCACTTGGGAAGGGCTGTGGCAGTCCTGGGAAGGCCAATGTGTTTGTCTTCTAAAGTATGGGAACCCCGGGATGTCTCTTTTTGTCCTTCTTTAATGTCATCATCTTGAGTAGACAAGGGCATTAAAGGCATCTTCCATCTGGTACGTTGCTTTCTATCGGATCTTGTTTCCTTGGTTGGGGGAAGTTAGTAGGAAATTAGTACCCCGTGCAGTCTAGGCTGGTCTAGAGTGGTAAGATAACTCATATGGTATTGTGGGGCCCCACTTGCTTTTCTGTGTGATAACAGTAACTAGGCAAAGTTGTTTCCAAGCTGTCTTCTCTGAGTACCTTGCTGTTGTCAACCCTCTTGCCTAGTGAGGCTTTTCAAAGCACAACAATCAACTCTCCCTTTATTTTATTTTTAAAAATATAGATTGTAGACTTGTAGCTGGCCAAGCTTGGATGGTCTCAAATCATCCAAGTCACTCATTTTACAAATGGGAAACTGAAGCCCAGGGAGCTTGCCAAAGAGATGTAGAAAGTATCAGAGACTGGATTCAAACTCAAGTCTTTTGATTGCAGCATTATTATGATTTCAGCCAGATTATGTTGCTTGATTTGTAAATCTCTTTGCAAACATCAGCTCACGTGAACTTCTCAGAGCTCTCTGAGGATGTAGTTTCTGCTTTACAAATGAAGAAACCAAGTTCCAGAGAAATTTAGTGACTTGCCATCTGTCCCACAGCTGGATGTTAATGAAGGCCTTCCTGAATCTGGGTCCAGTTCGCTGCCCACTGAGCCATTCTGTTTCCATTTGCTCAAAAGCATGATGTGATTTCAGTGAGATAAGAATGGCTGTGAGGGTACAGGAGAAGGCTCGTTTTTCTTGGTCTGGTAACACACACTGAGGGATACCCTGCAAGCCATGAAAGAGTCCTGCTTTTCTCAACCATATCATTAGCCTTGGGTTTGCTCCTCTCTGGCGTCCTGAGATGGGACTAATTTCTAGGATGGAAGTTTGTGTCCTTTGTTTTGTCCAAAGTCAAGCATTTCTGGGAATCACGGAAGCAGGGCTGGAAGATACGTCAGAGATCACCGAAGTCCGACGCCCTCATTTTACAGATGAGGGAGCTGGCGCTCCAAGAGGGGAAGCTCCGGGTCATAGAGGTAATCTGGAAGAAGCCAAAGGCACAACCTGATTGACTCCTGAATGTTTGGGCTCAGTGGGGGAGAATTGAAAGCTGCTTTCTCCAATTCCTTCTGCAAGGACCCAGGTGCATCTTGCTTCTTGCAGACAGCACCCCCGTATGGGTTTCTGCCCTCTAGTCAATAGATGTTTGCCTAGTACATCCAACTGAAGGAAAGTTTCAAGGTATCAGAGGATAAGTATGGGCAGAAACCATGTGAATACTCATAAGTTTGGGGTCATTGGGGGTCATTGCTATAAATGTCTGCACTTATCTTGGAAACAGTGTGAGTCAGAGTATATTGGCTGGGAGAGTCCTGGAATCAGAGAAACACAAGTTCAAGTCCCAGTCCTGACACTGCTGACTGTGACCAAGGGAGAGTCATAACATCTTCGGGCTGCTGGGATCTCTCTAAGACTTGAAGTTGTAGTTAAGTTGCCAATCTGTATGTGGGGAGAGTCTCCATACAGGGAGTTCTCTAATAAAATCATAGGTTTATGACCAAAAAAAGTCTAGTGTCACATTATACTACTTCATCTTAAATTTATTTTGTAATTTATCTTAACAAATTTCTTTCTTTCTTTCTTTCTTTCTTTCTTTCTTTCTTTCTTTCTTTCTTTCTTTCTTTCTTTCTTTCTTCCTTTCTTCCTTTCTTCCTTTCTTCCTTTCTTCCTTTCTTTCTTTCTTCCTTTCTTCCTTTCTTCCTTCCTTTCTTTCTTTCTTTCTTTCTTCATTCATTCATTCATTCATTTATTTATCTATCTATCTATCTATTTATTTATTTATTTATTTATTTATTTTTGGGTGAGGCAATTGGGGTTGTGACTTGCCCAGGGTCACACAGCTAGTAAGTATTAAGTGTCTGAGGTTGGATTTGAATTTAGGTCTTCCTGACTCCAGGGCCAGTGCTCTATCCACTAGAGCACCACCTAGATGCCTCCCTAACAACTTATTTTTTACATTTCTCTTATCACACCAAGTGGGGATTGTTGTTGAGTTGAACCAGTCATTTCTAACTCTTCCTGACCCCATTTGGGGTTTTCTTGGCAGAGATGCTGGAATGGTTTCCCATTTCCTTCTCTGGGTCATTTAATAAATGAGGAGGTGAGGCAAAGCAGGTTACATGACTTGTACAAGGTCACACAACTAGTATCTGAGGCCAGATTTGAACTTATGAAGATGATTCTTCCTGATGCTCTATACACTGTATCATCTAGCTTCCACTAGCTATACCCAGTGGGCAATGTGTGGCAATTGATAAATGAGGATTAGAATTCACCAGCCAGGAGAGAAATTAGAAGAACATTCATAAGAACCAGAATGGGATTAAGTAATGAAAAATTTAGGAAAGTTCATTTAAATAAAGAGGAGTTTAAAAAACCCAAAGCAGGGATGGTTTGCTGCAAATAAAAAAAGGATCTGGAGGTCAGAGTGGTGATATCTAGGCAATATGGTCCTTTGAAGTTGCTATAAAAGAAGGACTATAAGGAGGGATGTACAGAACAGGTCCCAGTGAATGGTTTTGCTACATAAGTAAGAGAAGTCTACCTCTCACCACTGAGAGGGGAATAGGACAACTTGGGGAGAGTTTATAGGCATAGCCACAAAGATCATGAAAGTTCTGGAGAGTGGGATCCATAAGGAGAGGTTAATGGATCTGGGATTGCATTTTCCATAAAATAAAACATTGGAGGCTGACCTAATAATTGTCTTCAAGTATAAAAGGGGCTGTCATAGAGGGAACAGTGACCAGATGCTCGCTACAGACCCTTGCAGGCATGTTAAACATGACACCTTTTGTTTAATACTTAAATTGTGAACAGTTGTGTCTGTGTTTCTTTTTTCCATTGACTAGTTAAGAAAATTAAGGTTTGCAGAGAATATTTTATCCAGGCCCATGGGTAGCATGTATGGGTTGGCAGACATTGCTATAACAAGTGACAATGTCTGCTATACTTCAAGCTTCTCCCCATTCTAGCTCATGTTCCACTCAACTGCCAAAGTGAGCTTCCTGAAATGTAAGTCTGACCCTTAGCATCCCCCATTCAACAAATCCAGGTTTCCCCTGTTACTTCTAGGATCAAATGTGAACTCTGGTTTGCCATCCAGAGCTTTTCCCATCCAGGGCTACACCTACCTTTCCAGCCTACCCATTCCAACTCACCTTCCAACATTTAACAGTCCATTCTTTGATCTTACAAAGCTTGGGTGTAAGGAGGCAACTATAGCAGGGGACAGGATGACACAAAAAGAGTAATCATTTTTTTTCATTGATACAGGGCAGACCCTCTTTTGAATTCCCATATCTTCTTGCTCTTTTCCTTAATACAAATACGAGGAATTTTGTTTTCATAAATGTTGCAATGGCACCAAATATTCCATCCAGGCTCCCTGCACCAATTCAGAATCCTCCTAGGGACTTCTAATTCCTTCTTCCAGGCAAGCAGTAGGATTCTAGTATAGACTTAGGAGCTTCCTACTCAGGGAGTTAGAATTTGATCAGACTCACCACATAAGTCCCTAAGAATTGTCCATGGAAGGAAATGATATGAGCAGCTTGACCTGTCCCTTACATGGTTGAATTCAATGTGCCCTTGGAAAAGCCCAGTGGAGACAGCTAGCTTGAAGCAATTCTAGCCTCAGTTCCAATTCGTGGAGATTTTCAGAAGCACTATCTACCCTAGCATATGCCCAGTTCCAGTTGGCTAGGCTACCATCTTGCTCAGAGTCCTCAGTCAGCTGGCCAGGAATCTGCCAAGTCTCATTCTAATCTCCTCTGAACATATTTCCCCACATTTTTAATTTTCTAAAATGACATACTTAAATTGGGGAAGGGGGTGACAGGAGGGTAAGTATTGAGATTTGACCAAATCTTTAAAACCAATCTAATAATACATTGTCTTGGGCAACAGTGAGCCAGGGATTCTGGCATGATGGGTGTGTGTGTGTGTGTGTGTGTGTGTGTGTGTGTGTGTGTGTGTGTGTGTGTGTGGCTTTAGAAGCTTTAAAAGGAAGCAGGTCCTGAGCAAACACAATGGCAGATAAGTGATCAAGCATGGCAGAGGAGAGAATGAGAAAAGATGAGTGTGGCAGAACTTCTGAGCAGGGAAAATCCCCTGGATCTCCGCCAAGGGTCTCCTTTCCCCTTTGGTGAATTTTATGTGGAGGATGAAGGGCCAAGCTGACAGCTCTGGAGACAGAGGTCTTGTTTCTGGAAGAGCAAACCAAAACAATGCTTTCCATCCATAGAATTCCCCACATAGCCCAGAGCATTTTATCAGCTTTGCCTAAGGTCCAGGTGCCATTCAGCAGAGCATTCAGATATAGCCCTGATTTCTGCTTCCTGTGAGCTTCCTCAGAGAAATATGGTTTGATCAATTATTTTTGTGGTCTAAAAGATAGGTTGTTCTTATGATTAAGATCATAATATAACATAATGTATCATAACATGACATGACATGAAATGACATAACATAACATAACATAACAATATAACATAACATAAAAAAGATCAAAGCATTACCTAAGTGGTTTTTTTTTTTTTTTTTTTTTAGTGAGGCAATTGGGGTTAAGTGACTTGCCCAGGGTCACACAGCTAGTAAGTGTTAAGTGTCTGAGGCTGGATTTGAACTCAGGTCCTCCTGACTCCAGGGCCGGTGTTCTATCCACTGCGCCATCTAGCTGCCCCGCATTACCTAAGTTTTAGTGAATACCTGGCCTTTGAAGGAAAGGAACAGATATTATGAGTAAACTAAGGTAAATAATAGTATAATTTTTTCCCATTCATCTCATATCCCAAACAGAGAGACAAATCCAGTAGAGGCTGTGGAAAGTGCGCTCAGTAAGTTGATCTACATGCCTTCATAGGCCATTCTTATGTGAACTCATCGCAGAGATTCATCCGCTTTTGAGTTCTGGTATTCAGATACTGTAGTCTCTTGTAGGGGGTGGAGTTTTGCCTAGAAACATTTGGAAATAAATGAAGTATGATTGTGTCAGGACTTTGCATAATTTTCCTCTTAAAGGATACCTAACATAGCACCGGCCTAATGACAGAGACTGGAGTCTGCCAAGGCCTGACAACTACAAGCAATGCAAGTTGACTTTGACCCATAGCCAACTGGGCACCATTTCCACCATGGAGTTTGAACAGACGGGACCTGAGCAGTTGACTAGGAGATAGTGATGTCAACTATCATTCAGCCAACATGCTGAGATGCTTATAGAGAAGGACCCATTTCTTTGCTGAAGCAAATAAAGTAGAGGTCCCTGAACAAACTTGTCTCATGCTCTTGACAGCCTGAATATTTGCAAATTGTCTTTGCAGCCTTTTTTCCCTTTCACACATTTTATGGTTCTGCTAAAGTGGCCCCCTTACTGCTCATCCCATAGGACACTCCATGCTTCTGCACTGACCATCTTAAAATCCCCTCTCTACTTCCTCCTCACTTCTAGCTACCTCCTTGAATCCTGAGTCTTCCTCAAGATTCAATTCAGGTGCCTCCTTCTCTAGGAAACCTTGTCTGATGCCTCTCCCCACCCCCAATTATTTCACATCTAACCTGTACCTCTTTTGTCTATACTTGTTGCATGTACCTGTTGTTTCCTCTCAGAGATTATAAGCTTCCTAAGGGCAGGACTGTTTCACATTGGCCTCTGTGTCCCTAGCATTTAGTACAGTGGTTGGCACAGAGGCATAGGTTTTTAATAAAGTCTTGTTTATCAGTTTATTCATTGAACGATAAGAATACTCACTGTTCTTGCTTCATTTAAGACTGATGAAAATAAAAATCACTCTACTCACAAGCACCATCATTTGGAATGTTTTCCTACCTCCCTTATGACTTTTAAAATCTCTGGCATATTTCAAGATTTAGCTCAAGGCCATATTCTAGAGAAGGTCTTTCCTGGGCTTCTCAGCCCTAGAGCCTCCCCCCTCTAGGGGTTCCTGTATATATTTATTTTTGCTTTTCATTGTGTCTCCACAGTTTCTGACATACAGTAAGGTCTTAATAAATGTGTATTGATTATTTGATAGCTCAGAAATCAAAATTACATAAATGGAACCTTCTTCAGAGCTGGAGAAGAGTGTTAGTATTTGTTGAGTGTTGCACAATTGTCTTAATGCCAGATTTTTGAGAACTTCATAGATGTCATGTGACAGGATTGCTTTGAGGACTTCACAATGAAGCATTCCAATAACCACTTTTTCAGTGAATTAAACTTGACATTTATAAATTGAAGAATACCTTGTATTTTTATAAATTGACTCAGTTCTCTATATATTTGAGAAATGAGGCCTTTACTGGAAAAACTTGCTATAACAACTTTTTTTTTTCCTCAGGGTTTTGTTGTTCTTCTAATCTTGGCTGCTTGATCTTGTTTGTACAAAACACTATTAATTTAATGTAATTAAAAGGATCCATTTTACATATTATAATGTTCTCTATCTCTTATTTTATAATAAATTCTTCCCTTATCCATACATCTGACAGGTATGTTTTTCCCTGCTCCCCTAATTTTTTTTTTTTTTTTAGTGAGGCAATTGGGGTTAAGTGACTTGCCCAGGGTCACACAGCTAGTAAGTGTTAAGTGTCTGAGGCCAGATTTGAACTCATGTACTCCTGACTTCAGGGTCGGTGCTCTATCCATTGCACCACCTAGCTGCCCCAACCCTAATTTGTTTATGGTATCACCTTTTATCTCTAAATCATGTACCTATTTTGATCTTATTTTGTCATACATTGTGAGATCTTGATCTATACCTACTTTCTATTAAAATGCTTTGTAGTTTTTTTCAGTAATCTTTGTCAAATAGTGAGTTTTTGTCCCAAAATCTTGGATCTTCGGGTTTATCAAACACTAGATTACCACGGTCATTTACTACTGTGTCTTCTGCACTTAATCTATTCCTCTGATCTACAACTCTATTTAATGGCCAATATCAGATTGTTTTTGATGATTGTTGCTTTGTAACAGTTTAAGATCTGGTACTGTTACACTGTCTTCTTTCATGTTTTTTTCCCATTGAATCTCTTGATATTCATGATCTTTTGATCTTCCAGATAAAATGTTATTATTTTTTCTAGTTCTATAAAATATTTTTGGTACTTTGGCTGCTATGGAACTAAATAAGTAAATTAATTTAGGTAGAATTGTCATTTTATTATATTTGATATTCCTCAAATTGTGTTCATATAGTTCCTTAGTGTGTCTTGGAGGGTAGATTCCTGAGTATTTTATATTATCTGTAATTTTTTAATGAAATTTCTCATTCTATATTTTTCTGTTGGACTTTGTTTATAATATAGAGAGATATTGATGACTTATGTGGGTTTATTTTATATCCTGCAAATTTGCTGAAGTTACTAATTATTTCAACAATTTTTCAGTTGATTCTCTAGGATTATCTAAGTATACCATCATATCATCTGCAAAGAATGGTGGTTTTGTTTCCTCATTGCCTATTCTTATTCTTTCAATTTCCTTTTCTTTCCATTGCTATAGCTAGTATTTCTAGCAAAATATTGAATAATAGTGGCTATAATGGGCATTCTTGCTTCATCCCTGATTATATTGGGAAGGTTTCTAGCTTATCCCCATTATAGATAATGCTTGTCAATAGTTTTAGGTAGATATTATTTATCATTTTAAGGAGAACTCCTTCTATTTTTATGTTTTCTAGCATTTTAATAGGAATGAGTGTTTTATTTTCTCAAAAGCTTTTTTTCCTTCTATTTAGATAATTATATGATTTTTGTTATTTTTATTATTGCTATGGTCAATTATGCTGATAGTTTTCCTAATACTGAAGTAGCTCTGCTTTCCTAGTGTAAATCACACCTGGTCATAATGTTTGATCTTTGTGATATATTGCTATAACTTCCTTGCTTGTATTTTATTTAAAAATTATGCATCAATATTCATTAGGGAAATTAGAATACAGTTTTCTTTCTCTATTTTTTGTCCTTCTTGGTTTAGGTATTAGCACCATATGATTACTAACTGTTCATTTCCCTCCATCCCATTTTTCCCCTGTTTGTCCTCTCTCTGTCTCTCTCTCTCCTCTGCCTGTCCCTCCCTGTCCTCCTTGTCCTTATATTAGCACCTGCCCTCTCCTATTATCAACTACTCCCTTCCTACTTCCCTGTTAGGGTAAGATCTGTTTTTATATACCACTAAGTGTATATGCTATTCCTTCTTTGAGCTAATTCCAATGAAAGTAAAGTTCAAGCATTGCCCAACCTCTCAATTTTCCCCTCCACTGTATAAGCTTTCCCTTATGTGTCTCTTTTTTGTGAGATAAATTTCCCCATTCTGCCTCTCCGTTTCTTTTCCCATTGCATCCTTTTTCTCACCATTTACTTGTTTTTTTCTTTTCTTTTCTTTTTTCTTTTTTTTGGTGGGGCTATGAGGGTTAAATGACTTGCCCAGGGTCACATAGCTAGTAAGTGTCTAGTGTCTGAGGTCGGATTTGAACTCAGGTCCTCCTGAATCCAGGGCTGGTGCTTTACTACTGTGCCCTTGCTGCCCCCTCCTTTTATTTTTTTAAAACATCCCATCACAGTCAACTCACACCCATGTCCTCTATGTATATGCCTTCTAACAACTCTAATAATGATAAAGTTCTTAGGAGTTACACGTATCATCTTCTCATATAGGAATACAAATAGTTTCATTCTATTGAATACCTTATTATTTCTCTTTCATGCTTACCTTATAAAGCTTCTCTTAAGTTTTATGTTTGAAAATCAAAATTTCTATTCATTTCTTTAGTCAAACATCAGGAATGTTTGGAATTCCTTCCTTTCATCAAGTATATATTTCTCTCTGAAAAATTATACTCAGTTTTAATGGATAGGTTATTATTGGTTGTAATCCTAGCTCCTTTGCCTTCTGGTATATCATATTCCAAGTCCTCTGATCCTTTAAAGTGGAAGCTTCTAAATCTTGTGTGATCCAAAATATGACTTCATGACATTTGAATTTTTTTTTATCTGTCTGCTTGCAATATTTTCCTCTTTGACCTGAAAGTTCTGGAATTGGACTATAATATTCCTGGGGGTTTGCAATTTGAGATCTCTTTTAGGAGGTGATTGGTGGATTATTTTAATTTCTATTTTACTCTCTGGTTTTAGAATATCAGGGAAGTTTTCCTTGATAATTTCTTGAAATGTGTCATCTAGGATCTTTTTAAAAATTAATTTATTATTATTATTATTATTTTTGTGGGGCAATGAGGGTTAAGTGACTTGCCCAGGGTCACACAGCTAGTAAGTGTTAAGTGTCTGAGACTGGATTTGAACTCAGGTCCTCCTGAATCCAGGGCCAGTGCTTTATCCACTGTGCCACTTAAGCTGCCCCCTAGGATCTTTTTTTTTTTTATCTTGGCTTTCAGGTAGTCCAATAATTATTAAATCATCTCTCCTCAATCTCTTTTCCAGGTCAAATATTTTTTCCAATGAGATATTTCACATTTTCTCTTTTTTTTCAACCTTTTGACTTTGTTTTATCGTTTCTTGATGTCTCCTGTAGTTATTAGCTTCTACTTGTCCAAATATAATTTTTAAAGTGTTGTTTTCTTCAGTGAGCTTTTGTACTTCTTTTTCCATATGGCCCATTTTACTTTTCTTTTTGGTGGGGAGGCAATGGGGGAAAATGACTTGCCCAGGGTTACAGGGCTAAAAAGTGTCAAGTGTCTGAGGCCGGATTTGAACTCAGGTCCTCCTGAATCCAGGGACAGTGCTTTATCCACTGCACCACCTAGCTGCCCCCCCCATTATACTTTTAAAGGAATTTTTTCCTTCAGTGAATTTTTGTACCTCTTTGTCCATTTGACCACCAGTTCTGGTTGTTTTTAAAGGAATACTTCTCTTCAGTGAATTTTGTGCCTCTTTTTACCATTTGGCCAATTCTTTTTTTAAGGTGTTATTTTCTTCAGTATTTTTTGCCTCCTTTACCAAGCTACTGGATCTGTTTTCATAATTTTCTTACATCTCTTCCCCCCCATTTTTCTTTTCCCTCTCTGATTTTGAAAATCCTTTTTGAGGTCTACCAGGAATTCTTTTGGGGCTTTTATCCAATTCGTCTTTCTTTTTCCTTTGAGGATTTGCTTGTAACTCTTTTCACATTGTTGTTTTATTCTGAGTTTGTGGTCTTGATCTTCCCTGTCACCATAGTAACTTTTTAGGGTTAGGAGGTTTTTTGACTCATTTTCCCAGTTTATTTCTTGACTTTTAACTTTATGTTAAAGTTGGGCTCTATTCCTGGGGTGGAGGGGTCACTCTCCCAAGCTTCAATTCTTTTTGTTGCTCTGTCCAGAGCCAGTTCTGGGGGGAGTCTGTTTTCAGTTCTTCCCAGGTGGTATGATGTAAGGAGAGGTGTGATCACTGCTCTCCTGGCCTGTGCTTGGGTCTTTACTCAGGAAGGGACCTTGTTCTTCTGTAGTAACAAGTGCTAGTGCTCCTCTTGGCCCTGAAAGCATGACTTGTGGCCCTGCTGTCCTGCAGCCTCAAGTGCTAGTGATCCTTTCTGTCTTGGAACCAATACCTGGCACCTTCTCCCTTGTGAGCAACCACAAGCACTCTTCTTCCCCCTGAACTGTGGCTAGTTCCCCCACTTCTCTGGAGCTTCAAGCACTAATGTCCTAATGTTCTTCTCTACCCTGGAGCTTCAACCCAGAACTGCATATGGGCAATGCAACAGAGTCCTAATCCCAGTGCTATCAAAGGGTCCCCTGTCATCTTCTTCTGAGAAGTCATATGACCCCTTTCTGTCTGCGGGCTGAAAACTCCTGAAGCTGCTGATGCTACTGATGCAGTTGCCTCTAAGGGCTGCTGCTGGCATTGCCACCATGTGGCATGTGCTTTGCTCTAGCTCCTACCTCCACTCCTTTGAGATAGACTTTTCCTGCTGACCTCTCAAGTAATCTTGGGCCAGAGCATTGTTTTACCCTGAACTTTTGTCAGTTCTACTATTGCAGAATTCATTTTGAGGCATTAGTTTAAAGGTGTTAGGAGGGCAATTTGGCAGATTTCAGGTGAATTTCTATTTCTACCATGTCATTTTGGAAAAGTTGGTGCTTATTATAACCTGAGATAAACCCCTGAACATTGAAACTGTATCATTTCATTTCAATTCAATCAGAGGAAGAAATGAAGTATTTATTAAATACTTACTGTGTATGGGGCATTGTGTAACGTGCCACAGCTCTGGGAGGCAGATGCTATTATTATCTCATTTTATAATTGAGGATTATGAAGTAAATAAACAGAAGTTAACTTTCTAGGGTCATTAGCTAGCAAATGTCTGAGGCTGGATGTGAACTCAAGTCTTCTGACTCCAGACCCAGCACTCTGTATATTTTACCACCGAGCTGCCTCTAGGAGCAGTTTCTACTATAGAATCTGCCTATGACATATAAATAGATCTTTTGCCAACCAAACCATTTGACCATGGGGACTGTATTTCTGGAGTTCAAATGTTATAGCTCATTGATGAATAAAATAATTTGTTATAGAAATTCTTAAGGCCCATTTGCATTTGTTCATGGCCCTTTCAATTCCATCCTTAAATATCTTTGCAATGAGCTATCTGATTTTGATGCTGCAATAAGCTTTCTGTCAACTTTTTCTTTCCACTTTACTTTTTACTGTTTTGAAGTTGTACTACTCATAATACTCCATCATCCTCAAAGATTTCATAAATCAGTTCCTTTTATAAAGAAGTGTTGCTATTGACTGATATGTCTATGTGTCTGGGAAGGAGATTCAGTGTTTGCTGGATGGCTTGGTTTCTAGGCTTTTTGGTCTCTTTTTTGTAGTGACTGATTTACGTGAGTTAGGCTTTCTGAGGGAATGTTGATAATCTGTATCAATATGTGTTCTTTTATCCATTTCTCAGTTTTAAAGTAAATAGCTTGTTTAAATAAGTCATATTGGAGTTGCCTCATTTATATCCCATACTGCCTCATTTTTATTAATTTACCTAATTTGAGATGGGCTTTTTCCTTATCCTAAAATCCAATAATATGACCGTACACCTAGAACTGATTTATAAATGACAATCACAATAGTAACCAGTTGTCTCCTGTCAAGATATAATCAATTTTGTTTATATTGTGTTATTTGTTGCAGTGGGTAGGACAATAAATCATAGCATAGTCCTTGCCTTCAAGGAGCTTATGGAGTATTTATTTAGTTTGCAAATAACCAGGTTAAGCATTAAAATACTATGGATTCAAATGAGGAGATAGTAACAAGAAGGAGGGGGTGCTCTACAGGGTCAATTGTAGCCTGAAAGGTGAGGGGGGAATGAAGACTTGGAGTTAATGTATTTTGTAGAAATGATGCTTTGGTGACCTAAAGGTCCGGGAGGATTTAGTGACACTTTTGAAAGATATTTTTAAGGAAGTCTTCAGAAAGAAGCCTTTCTATGGAGTGGTGGGAGAGAAAACCAGATTGAAAGGAGCTGGCCAGTGCAGGTGTGGAGAAGAAGTTGATGTGTCTAATGTTGCCTTTTCCAGAAGGTTGGCAGGGAAGGAAGGAGAGTTATGGAACGATAGCTATGGAATGGCCAAATCACTTACCTCCCTGGACTGCAGTTTTGTCATCATTGGGTGGCTTCTGCATTTGGCTCCAGCGCTAATTGGATACTCCCATGAGCCTTAGCTGAGAGGGGCTGTCTTGGACCTGAAAAGCAGAGGGCACTTCTGGGAAAGGGTTGGCTGCTCCCATGACCAGTACAGCTCCTTCCATTTACTCATGCTAACATTCATGTTATTGCCTTGAGGGGTGCACTGGGTAACCAACAGATGGCAGAAATATGTGACCTGTAACCTGGTTCAAGGAAAACTGCATGCCAAACTTAATTTCTTCCCCAAATGCCGGTGAATCTAGAGTGCTGTAACTAGCAAAGAAATGTTTGGTTTCCCTGACGATGCCCAAGGCTACTTGGATAATGAATTAATTTCCTAGGGTTTGTCATTAACAAGCTTCCTGTTCTCTTTCTCCTTTGACAGGACCAGCTGTGAGATACAGCGGGTTCACCATGGCTGAACCAAAGCCTCCTCCTTTGCTTGGGCAGCATACAGTAGAAGTACTGAAGACATCCTTGGGCTATGATGACAGCACCATCAGTGACCTGCTCAGTGCTGGCGTGGTAGCCCAACCTGAAGTCAAATAAACAGGGCTGTTTTCATTATGAAGAGCCCACACTGAGCACACTTGGTGAGGGCATGGCTCTTCCCTCTGGTGCCTTCACCCTTCTTTTGCTGCTACAGAAAATAAAAATGAAAGTATAATCAATTCCCCAAGAATGAGCCTGGGGCTGATAAATCCCTTGTCACTTCCTTACATCTCCCCACACCTCTGAAATCCCATAACATTTTTTTCCAGTTAATGCTCCAATTGCAGGGTCATCTTGAGGCAATGATTTCATTCCCTGATTCCCCCAACCCTGAAAAAATCCTCCTCATTCAGATCCTGCTAATTGCCCTAGTGTTTGCTCCAGGCACAAGCACGAGGATGAGGAAGAGCAGAGCCTGGACAGAGCCTGGCAGCCTCTGAGTCTTCTCGGCTCTCCACTCACACATAAAGCCTGCATTTAAACCGTTGTTATGAAGTCAAGGCAATAAGCAAAATGACAGGCTCTGTGATTGATTTTAAACAGAATAACCTAATTTTGTGCTCATGAAGCCTTTGTTAATCTGTAATTTAAACCATGGCCTTTACCCATGTCCATTGTAAAACCGAGACCCACTCTCAGGCGAGGCTGTGTAAATATTTGCTTTAGGGTGCATCGCTCTCATGGTCCCATGATGGGTCGCAGACCATCAATCTCTGCTCCATCCCGGTGGCGTGGTTCCTGAGGGGAGAGCTTTGAGGGACAGGCTAGCTTGAGTCAAGTGTAGATAAAGGTGGCTCCTCCACAATGCCCAGCCCCCAGATTGGGAGGAATGGAGAATGAGCGGCCCTTGGGAGATTGGGAGTGAGGTACCTCCCCACTGCTAACAAGTTTGGCAGCTCTTTGGCCCTTGAAACCTGAGTGTTCAAGGGTATAATTTACAAGTAAAGTAAACAGGGTCCTGGAAGGCTTGAACCGTTGAAACATCGGCCCTGGAGTGGGCCTGAACATTAATTCAGACTGACACCCAGCCAAGCTAGCCTCTAGCCATGTAAGGAAAGGTGACTTGGACCAATGGCTGACCCTGTCCCTAGGGTTGCCCTTTAGCCAATATTTTCCACAGAGTGCAGAGTCCTCCCTTCATGCTTGTTATGTACTCCTTATTAAAAAAAATAATGTTATTGTATACTCAAGTTGCAACTGAAACTTTCATTACAATTCATGTTTCTGACTGTGGTTTGGCATTCCATTCACTTTCTTTGCTTCTTTCTCAGACTCTCTTTATTTTCTTTCTCTTCATCACATAACTCCAGTCTTTGGTTCTTGTAATTAACTGGAATTAAGAAAGCCAAATAAATAAGGCAGTCATCTTCTCATTGGATTAATGACAAATAGTGGAGCCTATTTTCCATGTTGCTTATCAGTCAGAAGGTTGTCCCCAGGGAATTCATTTTTTCAGCTGCAGCCACTTCTATAGATTATCTCCTAATGGGCAGAGGGGGCTGCTGTTTACCCAAGTGAAGGGAATATAAAATGGATTGGCATTCTCACCTTGAGGTACCTGCCATCATTGGATGTCTAGAGGCTACTTTTGGTAGAGCCTTTGAATCTCCCATCATGCCTGTAAACTTGAGCAGATAAGCATCTTTCAAAAACTTCAGGTTTTTCTTCTATAACATGGGATTGGCAAATAATTGATCTACCTATCTCTGAGAGTTGTAAAGATCCAATGAGATCAAGTCTCTGAATTGCTTTGTAACCATTTACCATTTTGCAAATTTCAAATATTTCAGTGGTTCTGTGACTTCATCATCTCTCCAATGATGCACATTGCTGCTTATTCCTCCCTATCTATCCTGTGTGACTCTTAGTCTGTCACAAAAATTTCTAAGCCCAATGAAGGAAAAGAAACAGCTAAGTCTCCAAGCCATAGAAAACAGGTTTATTGAGAAAGGGATTCTGTTTCTCAATAAAGCCAGTTTCAGATCTAAGACCCAAAGACTCCGAGTAGAGCCAGAATCTGGGTTTTATACCCAGACAGGGCTTGAGCGTATTTATACTCTACTATTTTTAGACAAAATTCCTCCCATTGCACCCACCAACATTATATTATCATCATTGCTAAGCTATGTAGCTCATGACTTCACATTATGGCAATAGAAAACCCATCAAAAGATTTAGAAGTGGCCATCTTGGGCCTAGCTATTACACAATTCTGCCACTCAGTCAACTTTGAGGATTGCTATCAAGGTTTTGCTTTACTTCTTATTCTACCAGTACTGACTGGTCAAGAGCAATTCCAGAGTGGCTATTTTGGGAATTCTGCCCTTTACCCTGATTGGTCCATCCTAATCACAGACCTTTAAAGGTTTAAAGGAGAATTCTTAATGTATCAGAAGACAAAGAAGTTACAATATATTCTATAGGAGAGCATTTACAGTCTATACTGTATGAGAGGAAAGACTGATTCAAGCCTATATCTAAGGGGTAGGGAAAATTTCACTCACAAGTCACTCCCTCCCATAATTTTGTCATGGAGGCATTCCTCATTTTCTCTGGCCATCTCAAATGTATCATTGGTACACACAAGCTGTCCCTACTCATTGTCCATTAGTCTCACCATGTGATCAGCCCATCTCCATCTTAGCTCAGACATTTCTTGAATTGATAAACTATATAAAGAGGATTGATATTAGTGCTGCAGCTGTTGCTGTCATACAGTGGTCAAACAGGTAGAAACCGGCCATCCTGGATGACAGCTCCATAGAGCATCCCTATGAGGCCATGTGCCTTGGCTCCTCCCTTAGAAGGGACCTCAGGAGATCTTGTTTCCCTCTCCTTGAGGGAAAAGACCATGCTTGTCATTTCTTTGTATCCCCAGTGCCTAGAATAATGCTGGGCACATAGTAAGCACTTAAATACTTGTTGACTGACTGGTTGGTTACCAATTTTACAATGCAAGTGCTTTACACACTCATCTGGCATGGGTTACTTTCTGTGGACCTTTCATACTTTGGATAGATGGCTCCATCACTGCTCTTCTATGCACACACAT